>NC_061115.1:215527488-215555109 GCF_002878395.1 Capsicum annuum | reverse complement strand
GTTGTATATATATATGTATATTGTAGTATATATTTTATTTAAAGCAGTACATATATATTGAATGGTTCGTATATATGTGTATATATCTTCTAAAGTAGTATATATTAAACGTATACAAGTGTATATGTTTTATAAATTAGTATGTAAGTATATATATAAATATATATTGTAGTATATACTTTATTTAAAGTAGTACATATATATTGAATGGTGCATATATATGTGTATATATCTTCTATAGACGTATATCTTTAACGTAGACAAGTGTATATGTTTTATAAATTAGTATGTAACTATATATATATACATATTGTTGTATATATATATATGTATATTGTAGTATATATTTTATTTAAAGTAGTACATATATATTGAGTGGTGCATATATATGTGTATATATCTTCTAAAGTAGTATACGTTTGACGTATACATGTATATATGTTTTATAAATTAGTATATAACTATGTGTGTATATATATATATATATATATATATATTGTAGTATATGTTTTATTTAAAGTAGACAAGTAGTACATATATATTGAATGGTGCGTATATATGAGTATATATCTTCTATAAGTATGTATGTTTAACGTATAAATGTGTATATGTTTTATAAATTAGTATATAAATATATATATATATATATATATATTGTAGTGTATATATATATATATATTATACTATTATAGTATATGTTTTATTTAAAGTAGTACGTATAGTCATATATAATTATATATTGAATGGTACTTATATATGTGTAATTGTTTATATATTTTTTTAAAAATATATATTGTATATTGGAGTGTATATAGTGTATATTGGAGTGTATATAGTGTATATAATTGTAGTGTATATAGTGTATATTGGATTTTTTATTTTTTTTATAAACGGGTTTGACCAGTTTTTAACCGGATTGAATTAAGTGGGCCAGGTCAGGATGAGTTTTATTTTTTTTACTGTTGGGCCCGGCCCGGCCTAGCCCATCTAGCGCCAAAATCGGCCCTTAACCGGCCCTCAACCCAGTTAAAATAGAAGGGCCGGTTCCAAGTTGGCCCAGACCGGCCCGTTTGACACCCATAGTTATGGCATGATGATTGTGATTCCTTCATTCTTAGTTTGAGATCTCAGTTACAAGCCTTTAAGAATAGAAAAGTTGCTACTGGAAGCACCAAATCTAGAATGAATCTTGCAATATGTGACTTCGAATTTAATCGAGTTTCTGTGAGAATATCGAACACTGAGTGAGAAACAAAAAAAAGAACAATATTAACTTGATCAACAGAATTGTGGTAGGATAGTTTATACCCCTTCATCCTTAACAAGAAATCTCAAGTTCGAGCCTCCTAATAATGAAAAAAAATATATTACTAAAAGCACCATCCCTAGAAATAAGTTATGCAATTGAATTTAGTCGGACTTCGATGAGGATACATACATTCTGATTCGAGCCCCTAGTAATGGATTAAAATCATATAAAAAAACACCGTCCCTAAAAATAAGTTTTGCAATACTTAAATTCAAATTTAGCACGACTTCATTACAAAAATTGAACATCAGATTCGAAAACCAAAAAAGGAAAAATTAAATTGTAGATTAGTTGTTTTTTAGTGTTTGTAAAGGAACACCCACCCCCCCGCCCCCCACCCACAAATTTATAATTTAAGATTCTCCCAATGATGCAAAGAATGAATGTCTTCGTCAGTCTTTCAATTATATGTTCCCTTACTTATTATCATCAAGATTCTTTTTCTCCTAAATTCATTTATTATTTTCTTTTTTTCTTCTAATATTTATTTGTTTTATATTTTTTTTACAACTTAGGGTGAATTCGAAAGTTGATGTCATGTGATCAGGAAATCATGAGTTCGAATCGGAAAATAATTTTTGACAAAAATATAAGTTAAGACTGCGTACAATAAATTTTTGTTGTCCGACCTTGATCCAGTTTCTTGTGGCAGAAATTTGACAAATAATACTAGGGAGACGGAGGTGGCCGGGGTAGTGGGCGATGGACATAGGAGGCTACGGGAAGGAGGTGAAGATGCATATGATTTGGACACAATCAATGTGGAATATTACATGTAAAAATTGTATAGGGTGACAAATGAAATATGAAACCTGATAATTTGGGACAAACCCAAAAGCTTCATATTTACAAATATTTAGGGATAATAGCATTTTGATCTCTTGATCGTAAGTAAGTTTTAATTTTAGTTTTTGTGATATATGACTCTGTACTTCAAACCTTAATTATTTAATATAAATGTGTGTATTTAGTCCTTATATGGAGGAATTAAGTTATATTCGGACTATTTTTAGAAAAAATTATAGAACATTTAGTAGTTAAAATAAATTTATGAATATTTATCAATGACGAGATAAAAAATATATATTTCAATTGGATTGAAGGATATATGGGTTTAGTCATACTAGTTTAGGTGTACGCGACCTGCGTGTGTACCTCACTTTAATGAGTTCAAATATTATATTAAATAGGATATTTGTTTAAATAATAAAGATGAATATAATAATTAAATTTAATATCTTTTGAGTATGTAAAGATGACGAATTTATTTATTAAACTTAATATTTACCAATAATATTTTTAAAAGTCGATCGACATTCATCTACCATATGTAAATTACAATAAAATAATACAATGATAGAGACATCAAAATAATACAATTAAATCTAATATTTATATATAAAAATTTCTCAAAATCGTCCGACACTCATCTACCACCTGTAAATAATAACTGCAACAAAATAATACGATAAAAGTGATATCAAAACAATAGAATTAAACTTAAATTTTACACACAAAAATTTCTCAAAGCCGATCGAGATTCATCTACGAACTGTAAACTACCACAAAATAACAAACTAATAGAGATGTTACATAACATAATTAAACCTAATCTCTACCTAAAATTTTTTTCCAAAGTCGGCTCACATTCATCTAGCATCTGTAAATTCATATAAAACAATAAGATAATAAAAATATCAAAACAATACAATTAAATTTAACCTTCACACAAGAAATTCTTCAAAGCCAATCGACATTCATCTACGATCTGTAAACTATAAAAAAAATATAATAGTGATCACAAAGCTTCGAGTTTGATCCAACTAATTCTTGTCTGGGCAAAAATTTTGACCCTAAAGAATGATTTTGAATGAAAACAAAGAAGATATATATACACACACATGTTGAATTCTATTATGCTGACAATAACGTACATCTCAATATTTATAGAAGTATTTTATTAATAGAGTCCTCTTTTATGAGTATTTTTTAAATTGAACAGTAGAAAAAAATATTAATTAATTCTCCTACCATATATTTTAGGAGTCCCATATATTTTAGGAAGTACAGTAGAAAGAAAAATATTAATTAATTTTCGTACCATATATTTTAGGAGTCCCATATATTTTAGGAAGTCTAGTTAATATAATAAAAACTAATTAAATAATAAATTATAAAAACAGTGAAAAGATAATTTTATTTAAAGAAGAATCTTTTAATGAAGGGTAAAAAGTTTAAATCACTTTTCTAAGGGACTTCACACTTTTAATATATATATAACGAAAGATCAAAAATGTTATTAACCAAAATAAACATTCTTGATAAAAATAAAATTAACCTATTGTCACACCCCCTTTTTGTACTCCAAAAAAATTCAATTTTTAGTTCGAAAGGGTTTGATTATTAAAAGCGACAAAATGAAGATTTTTGTTTTAAAAAGGACTATTTACAATTTTTATTCAGAGTCGCCACTTGACATAAAATTGGTGTGCCAAGTCACCTTTGAAAATTCTTTTCAAAGCTGTTTTGACTCTAAAAGACTGATCCACAAACAAAGATACTGGTTAAGGAATTCTGTTGACTGAGGGGAAGGTGTTAGGCACCCCTCGATCCCGTGGTTCGACCACGGTCGCTTGGTGGAGAGTATCGACTAATTTAACACCAACTAGTGTATAAATGACACAAAAACACGTGAAACAATAAATCAAACATGTCAAACAAAATGAATCCCAAAAAATATAAAGTCCAGTCCAATTATACAGTCCCGAAATAAAAGCAAAATGCAGAAATATAAACCTACTCTATTCTACGTTAATCCTAAACTATGCTCCATTGCTTTCTCCACCTGCCGCGTTGGGCCTTTTCTCGAACGTCCTCCAAATACAAAATACTTCGGGGCATTCCCCGGATAAAATAATACAAGTACTTCGAGGCATTCCCCGGCCAAATGATACAATTAAATCAAGTATGATAAACCAGAAAATTTTCAATCAACATTCCATATTCAAACCAACGACCAAAAATTTAATCCTAAATTTTGCATACCCAAATCTATGTTGGCCTACCCCACTTGACCTATCATGATACTATCGACGAATCAACAATATTCAGTAATGAATCAAAATAAATTAACACTTGCTTTTATTAATTTCAATTCCTACCACCCCTCCCCCTTAAAACTAGCTTCCTTTTCAATCGATCAATGATTAACAGATTTTTCAGTTCAGCACCTTTTCAAAATTGAGAACCAACATCCATACATCAACCAATGAAATTCAAACATATGAATCATTCATACTCACCACAACAATTAATATCACCAATCACGCCAAGACCATATTTGAAATAATAAAGAGATAAAGTTGAGAAAATGGACCTTTGAGTATTACGATGTTATCAATATTTAAGAAAACCAAATCCAAGAGCCCGAATAGGAAGCCTCAACTGCGATGTAATCTTAACTCAGTATAGGAAAACGACCTCCGAACAGATTTCAAGCCAGTAAGAAAAATAGCGATATGAAACCCAAACCAAATAATGACTCGGCTTAAGTATCAAAAACTCCTGACAATCACGATATCGATAATGAAACCCCGTAATAGATGAACCCGAAAAGCTCATTAAAATCCAACACAAATTTGAATACCCGCACGGTTCGAACTTCGATGAGTCAACGATGATGCAGACAACCAGAACAACCAGTCACAAGCCGGATTTCGTTCGAAATTGAAGGAAAACAGAGGGAGTTTTAGCCGTTTTCAAACCCACTTTACCAAACTGAAAGCTGGAGATCGATTTCGATGTTAGGTTCACCGGAGGAAGCTAGGAAACTTGCCAAAAAACTCTTAAACCGAGTAGAAACCCGCTGAATCTATTCACCTTTTTCTACTTTTCCCTCCGGATCTCCATAGTTTCGAGTTTCAGTGAGTTTTTTTTTTGTATTTTTGAGCTCTCTCTCTTTGTGGAGAAGATGATATGATTATGATGGTGAGAGTCAGAAAATGGAAAGAAAATGGAGGTGTGGCTATTGGTGTTTTCGTGCGTTCCTCTCCAGAAGAAAGAAAATTTTGGTGTCTATCTCCTATATATGTGCCTCCCCCCTCTCTCAATTGTACCTATGGATTGTATTCTTGTTGAAAGAATATCTTGTGGGTTTCTTTTCTCCTTGAGCGTGACAGTGAGTTTATCTTTAGGGAATATGCTTGTCGGTCTCCCCATTTGCTTTGTGGGCTAGAAATAAAAAAAAGGGGGCGGGGGGGGGGGGGGGGGTCACGTGGAGAGGGATTGGTGAGGGTGATGTGTCATTTTCTTATTGGAGAGGGTTGTTAATTGGTTATTAAAGAAGATAAAATTTGTTAAGGGTTGTTGAATTTATTATTTTATCATTTTGTGGAGGGATAATTACACGGGGTAGGGCACGTGGTAAGCTGAAGGTAAACAAATGGATAGATTGAGTTTTCGGGAGGGACAAAATTAGATGTCTACATCATGCCCCTTTTGAATGTAAACACTAAGTGTTTTCATACAAAAAAGTAAACAATGAGATCAAATTTTGACCCGATCGTTATTCAAGGAGACAAATAGAAAAAAGAAAGACAACCGAGTCTTGGCGGACATCCTACCTACCCAAGTTATGAGGGAATCAAGTGACAGGTATCTCAAAGGATTAGAGGGAGATGGACTATATTGAGTTGGAGAGTCGAGTGAGTTCCCTTCGAGGTTCCGGTCCGCGGCTCTGTTATTACCTTAAAATGAAAATTACAAATTAAAACATAAATAAAATTACAAAATCCTATCTATGCAGCTTCTTTTTGACTTGACTTGAGTTTTTATCACCCTATTCTTCAGGCAGGATCCTGACTTGCGATTTCTTTCAACTTGTTGCTTGATTTTCAATTGCTTCACTTCGTTGCTCGACTTTCATTTATTCGCTCTGCTCTTCAGGCGGGCTTCTAACTTGTCATTTTTGTCTTTCAATTTCATCACCCTGTTCTTCAGGCGGATTCCTGACTTGCAATTTCTTCAACATCCAATTTCATCACCCTGTTCTTCGGGCGGGCTCCTGACTTGCAGTTTTCTTACCATGTTCTTCATGCGGGCTCCTGAAACTACAATAAAAACTAGAACACGAATTATCCCAAACAAAGATTATGATAAAAAAGATTTTATTTTTGAAAATAGTGTCCCATTTTTCAGGAGGGGCCTGAACAGAAAGTACAACAACAACAACAACAAACCCAGTGTATTCCCACTTAGTGGGGTTTGGGGGGGGGTAAGATGTACGCAGTCCATACCTCTACCTCTGATGAAGTAGAAAGGCTGTTTCCGAAAGACCCCCGGCTCAAGTCACGAGATATCACACAAACACATAGTACAGCACAGAAGCAGATGACATAACATAGATACGGCACCCATAAGGAATATAAAACAGAGTAAAGCAGGAATGCAGGAATATAAAGCAGAGGAAAGCACACAGATTCGTAATAAACATGGAACACGGAACACGAAACACTGAATACGGAATCATAACAGGAATACACCCCCACCAATTAATTCCCTACACTAGCGACCCGAACTGGCCCTAATCCTCTGCCGTAATTCGCATCTTCCAGACCTTCCTATCTAGGGTCATGTCCTCGGTGAGCTGTAACTGTTCCATGTCCCGCCTAATCACCTCACCCCAGTACTTCTTCGGTCTACCCCTACCCCGTCTAAAACCATCCAACGCTAGCCTCTCACACCTACGGACCGGGGCATCCATGCCCCTCCTCTTCACGTGTCCGAACCATCTCAATCGTGCTTCCCGCATCTTACACTCCACTGAAGTCACACCAACCTTCTCCCGGATAGTCTCATTCCGAACTCTATCCCCTCGGGTCAGTCCACACATCCAGCGCAACATCCGCATTTCTGCCACCTTCATTTTTTGGATGTGGGAGTTCTTAACTGGCCAACACTCCGCTCCATACAGCAAGGCCGGACGGACTACCACCCTATAGAATTTGCCTTTAAGCTTGGGCGGCACCTTCTTATCACACAGCACCCCCGATGCGAGTTTCCACTTCATCCATCCCGCCCCAATACGGTGCGAGACATCCTCGTCAATCTCACCGTTACTCTGGATCACGGACCCGAGATACTTGAACTTATCCCTCTTCCCTACCTCCTGTGCTTCTAGCGTCACTCCTACCTCATTCTCCCGCTTCACGTCATTAAACTTACATTTCACATACTCTGTCTTGGTTCTGCTCACCCTGAACCCTTTAGACTCCAGAGTTTGCCTCCGCAACTCTAATTTGTCATTCACACCCCCTCGAGTCTCATCTATCAGGACTACATCGTCTGCAAAAAGCATACACCACGGCACCTCCCCTTGGATACGCCGCGTCAACACATCCATTACTAACGCAAACAAAAAGGGACTAAGAGTAGATCCCTGATGCAATCCTGTCAGGACAGTGAAATGCTCTGAGTCTCCTCCCGCCGTCCTCACCTGGGTTTTCGCTCCCTCATACATATCCTTAATTACTCTGATATATGCCTGCGGTACTCCTAAACAAAATAAAATCCCATTTTTCAGGAGGGTCCTGAACAAAATAAAATCCCATTTTTCAGGAGGGTCCTAAACAAAATAAAGTCCCATTTTTCAGGAGGGTCCTGAACAGAAAGTAAAGTCCCATTTTTCAGGAGGGTCCTGAACATAAAGTAAAATCTCATTTTTCAGGAGGGTCCTGAACAGGAAGTAAAGTCCTATTTTTCAGGAGGTCCTGAACGTAAAGTAAAATTCTATTTTTTAGGAGGGTCTTGAACATAAAGTAAAATCCCATTTTTCAGGAGGGTCCTGAATAGAAAGTAAAATCTCATTTTTCAGGAGGGTCCTGAACATAAAGTAAAATCCCATTTTTCAGGAGGGTCCTGCACATAAAGTAAAATTTTATTTTTCAGGAAGGTCCTGAACATAAAGTAAATTCTCATTTTTTCAGGAGGGTCCTGAACATAAAGTAAAATTCCATTTTTCAGGAGGGTCCTGAACATAAAGTAAAAGCTCATTTTTCAGGAGGGTCCTGAACATAAAGTAAAATTCTATTTTTCAGGAGGATCCTGAACAGAAAGTAAAATCTCATTTTTCAGGAGGGTCCTGAATAGAAAGTAAAATCCCATTTTTCAGGGGGGTCCTGAACATAATGTAAATTCCCATTTTTCAGGAGGGTCCTGAACTGAAAGTAAAATCCCATTCTTCGGGAGGGACCTGAACAGAAAGTAAAATCCCATTTTTCAGGAGGGTCCTGAACAAAAAGTAAAATCCCATTTTTTAGTAGGGTCCTGAGCAGAAGGTAAAGTCCCATTTTTCAGGAGGGTCCTGAACAGAAAGTAAAGTCTTATTTTTCAGGAGGGTCCTGAACAGAAAGTAAAATTCCATTTTTCAGGAGGGTCCTGATCAGAAATTAAAATCCCATGGATATACTTTCCAATGACAGCTGAATTCAATGAACAAAACTTTGCCTCTATTTCATCAAAGAAAATTTTTTTAGTTGAAAACTTAGTGGTGGTTTGCAGCACTTGGCTTTCCAGCATCTACTCCAGCACTTGTTCCTTTCATCTTTGTTCCGAATCACTGACACTTGCCCCTATTTTGCCGCATCATTGACCCTGATCTAGATTGAGGGAAATGAACTCTGACTCAAATTATGAATTTCGATTTTACCATGCCTCTGAGATGCACCCTTTTCCAAATCTGAATGCTCCTACGAACCCAGCAGCCGGTCGGTTGATAGACTTCCTTTGCTTTGTGTTGAATTACTATCATATTTCTTTTATGTGTTGGTCCTTGGCTTTTCCTCATACAATTGGCAAGACTGATAGCAAGTTTTGAAATCCGTTCTCGCTTGTTTTGACACAAACTTGACTTAAGATGTAAAGAAATGATGGTGACTTTTATTTTGATAAATGACATAAAAAAGACAAAAGCATGAATATGTAAATGAAAGAAAAGGGCAATGTCCCACTTTTTAACAAAGAAGAAAACTTATCTGAAGATGGCAACCAACTCTAATGACTATGACATGCATTTTGGATTAAGCTGCCTGATCTTCCTATCCAAACTTTCCATTTGTTGTTGAGTTCGTGCCTTCGCTACCGCTGCTTCTTCCAACCCATTGGACTCATATATCTTATTTAACTGACGACATCTTGAAAGATTTTCGCCAACAAACCTTTTTTTTTCACCTTTCTTCAAACTCGCCATCGCCTTACGGTGCCCATGAGGGTTTTCTCCAATAAGACTCTCATTTTATTTCTCTCAACTCTCCATCGCCTCATAGTGCCCGTAATGGTTTTCACGAGTAAGAATCTCTCATTTTTTATTTCTCTCAACTCACCATCGCCTTATGGTGCTCACGAGGGTTTTCACCAATAAGACTCTCTCATTTTTATTTCTTTCCTGATTTCTTATGCTGAGGAAGACAAGTAGTACCTCACGATGTATCATTATATCCATTGCATGCTTAGGCTTAACATTATCAAAGATTGATATGAAGGTTTTTCTTTGGTTGTAACTTGACTTTCGGATAAGGTTAGAAAAGAATGGCAGGAGGCTCAAACGACACTTGAAATGGGGGTGGGACTTACAACTTTTGGAATCAACTCAAACAACACATTAACTCATGCCCCAATTTTTGTCGACTGGGTGGCCCTAAAATCTTTATTTGGTTGGAACGAGCCCTGAATAGGGTAGCCTACATATCTCACTCCCAAGAGAGGAGAATCAGGTTGCACGTAGTTCCATCAGCTTATTCTTTATTTTGATTTGATTTTTTGGATTTTTTTTCGAACTCTTTCTTTTATTCTTATTTTTTTGCCATTTATCTTTGACTCTATTTTGATTCCAAAAAAGGGATATGAAAGAAAAATAAAACTAAGCTCAAACAGGTGAACAAAGGATGACACAATGTTTGGATAAAAGAATAAAATGCCTTCATCATATCAATCTTCAAAAATGCAACCACTAAACATGCAGTGAAATCAACAAAGCATAAAATATCATACATAATATCTTTTGATTGCATCAGCATTGATGGCCATTTATGGCATTTTTCCTTCAATATCTATCAAATATAAGGCTCCATTGGGCAACACCTTCTTCACGATGAAGGGACCTTTCTAGTTTGGGGAGAACTTACCTTTCGCTTCAACCTGGTGAGGAAGGATACATTTCAATACCAATTGGCCAACTTCAAAGTGCCTAGGTCATACCTTTTTATTATACGCTCGAGCCATTCTCTTCTGATATAATTGGCCATGACATACCGACGTTAGTTTTTTTTCCTCAATCAAACTCAATTGTTCTAGTTGGGTTTTGACCCACTCATTATAATCAATCTCTTCTTTTATAATGACTCGAAGAGAGGGAATTTCAACTTCTGTAGGAATGACTGCTTCTGTCTCATATACCAATAAATATGGAGGTGCCCCTGTTGAAGTGCGAATAGTAGTGCGATAACCTAACAGAGCAAATGACAACTTCTCATGCCATTGTCTAGACCCTTGTACCATTTTCCACAGTATCTTTTTGATATTCTTATTCACGACTTCCACAGCACCATTGGCCTTTGGATGATATAGAGTGGAATTTCGATACACGATCTTAAACTGGTGGCACACTTCTTGCATCAAATAACTATTGAGATTGGCAGCATTGTCCGTAATGATCATCTTTAGGATTTCGAATCTACAAATGATGTTGGTATGAACAAAATCTACCACAACCTTTTTTATTACTGACTTGAAAGTTACTGCTTCTACCCACTTTGTGAAGTAATCAATGGACACCAAAATGAATCTATGCCCATTTGACGCTTTCGGTTCAATTGGCCCAATTATGTCCATACCCCAAGATACAAACGACCATAGAGTATCCATTGTATGCAACTCAATAGGAGGGGAATGTATCAGATCACCGTGTACCTGACATTGATGACATTTTCAAACAAAATGAATAGATTCCCACTCCATAGTAAGCTAATAATAACCCGCTCGAAGTATCTTCTTTGACAAGACATAACCATTCATATGCGGCCCGCATGCTCCAGAGTGTATTTCAACCTTGATCATCGAGGCTTCTCTTGCATCTACATACCTCAAAAGTCCCAGATTTGGAGTTCTCTATTTACGATTCCTCCACTTAAGAAAAATCCACTAACCAAATACCTAATAGTCCTCTTTTGATCACAAGTGGCTTGTGTTGGGTATTCTCCTAACTGAATATATTGCTTGATATCATAGAACCAAGGTTCTCCATCAAGCTCTTCTTTAACCGTACTACAGTAAGCGTGCTGATCACGACTCTATATATGCACTGGATCGATGTAGGCTTTATCAAGATGTTGGAGCATTAAAGACAGAGTGGCTAAAGCATCAACAATCTCATTATGAATCCTTGGAATATGCCTAAATTTTACTGGCACAAACCATTGACATAGCTTCTGCAAGTCATGTCAATACGGTATGAGCTTCAAATCTCGCGTCTCCTAATCGCCTTGAATTTGATGGAAGAGCAAATATGAATCCCCTAACACTAATAGTTCCTGGACTCCCATATCAACAGCTAGCCTCAAACTAAGAATCACGCTTCGTATTTCACTATATTATTGGTACAATAAAATCAAAGTTGCGCTGTTACCGAGAAATGTTGCCCCAATTCAAAGATAAGAACCGCACATATTCCGACTCCTTTCATGTTGATAGCGCCATCGAAGAATAGCTTCCAACCTGGATCAACATCTATAATGGCTTTATCAACACACAACACCTCTTCATCAGGAAAATATGTCTTTAATGGTTGATACTCTTCATCAATGGGATTCTCAGCTAGATGGCCTGCTAATTCTTGAGCTTTCAAGGCAGTTCGAGTCATATATACAATGTCAAACTCAGTAATCAATATTTGCCACTTTGCCAATCGACTTGTCAGCGTAAGTTCCTGAAAGATATACTTTAAAGGATCCATGCGGGAGATGAGGTAAGTAGTGTAGGACGAGAGATAATGCTTCAACTTCTACGCTACCCAAGTTAGGGCACAACACGTCCTTTCAAGAAACGTATACTTGGCCTCATATGCGGTGAACTTCTTGCTAAGATAATTAATAGCCTACTCCTTTTTTCCCATGACATTATGTTGACCCAGGACACAACCAAAAGAATTATCCATGACCGATAGATATAAGATCAAAAGCCTACCGGGCTCCAATGGTACCAGCACAGGCGAATTTGATAGATATTTTTTGATTTTATCGAACGCCTCTTGACATTCTTCAGTCCTCTCTACCGCAACACTCTTTTTTAGCAACTTGAAAATGGGCTCACACGTGGTTGTGAGTTGAGCAATAAACCTGCTAATGTAGTTCAATCTACCCAGTAAACTAATCACCTCTGTCCTATACTTGGGCGGAGGCAAATCTTGGATAGCTTTGATTTTTGAAGGATCCAATTCAATTCCCCGACGGATGACTACAAACCCTAGCATCTTTCCAGACAAAACTCCAAATACATATTTTGCCAGGTTGAGTTTGAGATTATACCTGCAAAGCCTTTCAAAGAACTTTCTTAAATATTTATCATGGTCAGCCTGACTCTTTGACTTAATAATCACATCATCTACATAGACTTCAATCTCCTTATGCATTATATCATGAAACATAGTAGTCATGGCCCTCATGTATGTTGCTCCAGCATTCTTTAAGCCGAATGACATCACTCGATAACAATAGGTCCCCTATAGTGTGATAAAAGACATCTTCTCCGTGTCTTCATCATCCATAATGATCTGGTGGTATCCGGCATTGTAATCCACAAAATAGGCAACCTCATGTTTCCGCAGTTGTCCAGTAAAATATGGATGTTGGGCAGCGGAAAATCATCTTTTGGACTTGCTCTATTCAAATCACAATAATCAACACATACTCAAATTTTTCCATCTTTGGGACAGGAACAACATTGGATAACCACGTAGGATAACGAGCCACTTGAATGACTTTGGCTTCAAGTTGTTTCATGATTTCCTCTTTAATTTTGATACTTACATCAGTTTTAAACTTCCTCAACTTCTGTTTCACAGGGGGTAATGCAGGATCAATTGGAAATTTATGGGCCACTAAGTCGGTGCTTAGACCATGCATATCATCATAGGACCATGTAAAAATATCCTTGTAATCAATTAATGCTTGAATTATTCCTTCTTTTAGCCGTGAAAAATCATGTACATTGATTTTAGTTTCCCTAACATCTTCTTGATTCTCTAGATTAATTGGCTCAGTTTCATTCAAATTGAGATTCGGTTTGCCTTCAAACTGTTCCAACTCTTTGCTTATTTCTTCTAGTGCCTCTTCTTCATTATATTCCCCCTTTTGCTTCATTATATCTTGATTAGTTTGGATTTTAAGATCAGGCTAAAAATTCTGCATGCATGTCATGTCATTAGAATTAGCATACGGAGAACTGTATAAAAGGACAAAAACAAAATATATTAGACACAAAATAAAGGGACATTGCATTTCATTAAAAGAGGAAAGATATGAGGGTTTAAACACAAATGACAACAGAATGTAAACAAGCTAAATTCTGAATTACAACCCTGGAATAACTTGGATAAATAGAAAGAAAAACAAAATGAACTACCAAAACTCCCTCTTGACGGGGAAAAGAGTGACTTCCTAATTGTTGAGCTGGACCTCAGGACCTATGAATAGCACGTTTACCTTATTGGTACGCTTTCCTATTTCAAACATGTCAATATTATTCAGCAGGTTTTGTAAGTCATCAACCAATTCAGCTTCAAATTCTACAGGTTTTGTGACATCGCTCTTGACAAATGATTCACTGAGTAGCGGCATTGGGCAAGGGAGTGACCATGTTTCCTTTTTCTTTCCCTTGTCTTTCTTTAGATCTTCAACCGTAGGCTTAAATCCCAGACCAAAAGTGCCCAAGTTCTCACTCGGACATATGGGATGAACTATACCATGCAGAGACGCTCCCAAACCCTTTCCTGGCTCGAATCTGTATTTCAAAAGTTCACTCACCATCATGATAGAAGTGGAAGACAATTGTGATCCTGGTATAACCTGTCCTTCAAGGATACGTTCCACTGGCACTTCTTCTTTGCAGGCGGATAAATCTCTTTCATTGTGGATAACCACTTCTTGCCTGTCATGCTTAAACATAATCATCTGTTATAGTATAGATGCAACCGCCTTGGCCTTATGGATCCACGATCTTCCTAACAATAAATTGTAAAAGGATTCTATATTCAATACTTGAAACTCTATGGCAAATTCAGCAGGCCCTATAATTAGCATTAGTTTTATTTCGCTAATGGAATTTGATTTTGCACCATCGAAAGCCCTAATATATACGTTGTTGGGCCTGATTCTCTCAACACCAATATTCAACTTTTGCAAAGTAGAAATAGGGCGGATATTTGCAGCTGAACCTCCGTCAATCATGACATGAGTGTCGTAGAAATCTTTGCACTTCACTGTAATGTAAAGGCCCTGGTTATGCCCCGTACCTTCAACAGGCAATTCATCTTTAGAGAACCTAATCCGATTAACCTCAAAGATTTTTCCAACCATTTTCTCAAGATGATTTACTGTAATCTCCCTAGGAACCTATGCTTCATTTAATACCTCCAGTATTATATCACGATATTCCTTGGAATGCAACAACAAAGATAATAGGGAAATTTGAGCAGGGGTTTTCTTCAACTGATCTATTATTGAATACTCTGGCAACTTCATCTTTTTCAAAAATTCCTCAGCTTCTTATTCAGTGGTAGGCTTTTTGATAGATGAAGGTCCACTCACAATTGGCTTGGACTTCTTTAAACTTTCAGGCACGAAGCATCTTCCTGACCGAGTCAAACCCCCTACCTCATCTACATCTTCCACTACTTTCTTCCCCTGATAGGCTATCAGAGTCTGCCCATAGTTCCAGGGAACCCTTTTTGTATCAACTATTAGAGGTTGGGTCACCGGTTTAAGGATAATAGGCGCTGTTAGTGCTCCTCTCACCGTCAAGATGGCCTTACTCGGAGCTCCTACCACCGTTAACTTAGGTTTATCCTGACTTAAACCAACATATCTTCTGGCACCTTGCACTATGATCAGGGGTTTCTCTGTACTTTCTTGGTCTTTATCTTCTCCCATTCCTTCCTAGCTAAATGACATTTCTTTCAAAGACTCTGCTACATTCACCAATTTTTCCTCACTGTTTTGTATCTTGACAATAGGCTTATAACACCTTAACAACTTTTTCCCTTCATATATTAATTCTAACATATTGGTTTCAGCATGGGTTGGCAGCGGGTTCTGGTTAATATTCGAAATCTCTGGAGCCTAGACCAGCATCTGATTTATGTCAATTAAATCTTAGACAGCTCTCTTTAAATACCAGTATTTCTTGATATCATGGTCTGACATGTTAGAGCAGTACACACACCTTAAAGAATAATCGAGGTTCCTCAAAGGTGGATTTGTAAGCCTTTCTTGAATTGGGCTTATGACCTTCATCTTTCTCAGCTTATCAAACAAGCTAACATATGACTCCCTAAGAGGTGTGAACTGATTTTTGACCACCTTCTCTTTCTTGTAATCAGGCCTGGGTTAGAAATCGGGTCTGGAGTGGTTTTGATGAGCTGATGGGCAATTTTGTAGAGCTTGCACGCGCCATTGCGGGTAAGAAAGGTTTTGGGCATATGGCTGCATGCTATATACTGGGTACGGGAGTGGTGGAATAGAATATAATGGTTTTTGTAGAGGGTAGTAATGGTGGGGAGAAATATATGGAGCTTGGGCGTAGACTTGGGCTTGGGACTGGGGATAGGGGCAAAATGGTCTTTTAGGATAAGAATGGGTTCCAGCTACAATGGTCGCCACATCCTCTTTTTTTTTATGTCCAAACGTGCCAGATCTACCTTGAATCGCTTGTGTGGTGGCCTTCAATGCGGAAAAACTCACTATTTAGCCGATCTTGATTCCGTTCTCTATCATCTCTTCCATTTTGAGGACTTTAATAAAAGACTTTTCCATTGTCAGAAGTAAATGTTGAAAATAGGTCTGATCCTGTGCCTGAATGAAGACCTCTACCAGCTTACTCTCCTTCATTAAAAGACTTACCCTGATGGCCTATTCATGCCACCTTATCGGGTATTCCCTAAAGCCTTCAGTATCTTTCTTCTTTATGTTGACCAAGGATTTTTCGTCTGGAATTAGGTTGATGTTATACTGAAAATATTGCACAAACTCAGAAGCTAAGTCATCCCAGCTATTCCACTTGTCGATATCTTGATCGACAAACCATTTTGAAGCCAGATCGGAAAGAGTCTCACCAAAGAAAGCCATAAGCAACTCTTTCCTCCCCTCTGCATCTCTCAATTAGTTGTAATAATGTCTCAAGTGTGCCATGAGATCACCGTGCCCAACATACTTCTCGAACTTGGGTATTTTAAAACTGAGAGGAAGGTTGACATCTGGGAACATGCAAAGATATTTATAGGAAACACTCTTATAACCTCCGGTTCCCTGCAAATTTCTCATAGCCTGTTTCAAACTTTTCAATTTCTGTGCTATGACCTCTTGCTCCTCTGTTGCGACAGGTTTCTTCATATCAAATGGAAATGTAGGTGGCTGAGTGTACCCATACGGTTTATTTATTCTCAAAGTAGGCTCTGGGGTATTATACTGACTATTTGAAACTTTTAATACTGGCTTACTGGCCGACCAACGAAGTACTATTATCGGACGCATAACATATGTGGGAGCTTCAGGTGGTGGTGGAGCCACGAACACAGGTGCTGCCGGTGGCACCGGCTGAGTCACAGGCCTTGGTTGAGGAACTGCTAGGGGCACACTAGAAGTGCTAGGGTAATATTACCACGGAGTGAATCCTGGTGCGTGCTCCCGTGACTTAATGGGAATAGAGAATTGCGGCTAAGAAAGCAGTAGGCAATTGGGGATATTCCTAAGATCTTCGAGGAGTGGAGGAGGAGGCATGCCACTAGCCCATGTTCAATGTAGATCTATTAATTGTTGCCTGAGTCTTAGAACCTCATTATTGCGTTTTGAACTTTACTCCCTGGGATCCTGATCTAGGTCAATGAGTGAATTTTTAATCTCCCTACTAGCTATGGCAATCTTTGCTTTTATCTAGTGAAGTACGAGTGACTAGCCAGAGTGCTGCAAACCAACCATTGTTATCTGAAAGAACATGCTTATCAAAGACAACACTCGTTAGGATTAGGCCACACAACAAGCATGGGAATCATATTAGTAAAAATGTCCTAGATTCATGTTCCTTTCTACCAGCCTTTGAGGGTATCGAGGTCATTTTAACATCATCCCGATCTTTCTCCTACACTCGATTGATTCTTTTCTCCAACCACACCTCTGTTCTTTCCCTTTCTTGTCTCATCATCCTTTTTTTTTCTTCTCTCGCTATCTACCTTTGTTTTATCATTCTTTATGACTTTTTCTTTTCTTTAAAAGAGGAATAATAATGAAAAACAATGAAACAAAATGATTAGATCAAACCCAAAAGTAGGTTGGCTATGTATCATGTTGTACATGAATTAGATCTTGCATAGTTTGGGCTGCATATGGACAAACATCACATAATTGAAGGTTTTTTTTCACAAAAAACGAAAACAATCAAACAAAAGAAAGATGTAACATCATAACATTTTGATGAAAGAAACAACAAAACATACCACAAAATTAAGACAACCTCGATACTAATCAACAAAGACTGAATGACATTCAAGACTAGCATGACAACATACATAATGCTCCTAATAACGACTCCAAAGTTAAAGCAAACTTGACACCAACTTAACAGAGACACAATGCTATAAATGGCAGAAAAGTAAAGGACTCGAACTAAACAAAAGATAGGAAATTCTCCTTTAAACTGGTGCTCTGTGTGATGATTCTGGCTGAGATGGACCTGCCTGTGAAGTTCTCTTTCTCCCATTCAAACTATGTAACATATATTGTAAGGACCCTTTGATATTTGGGAAGATGCCTCTGGCACGTATTCCTGCCTCATGAGGAGTACACTTGAAAAGACTGTTCAGGTACATCTCCATAGTTTTGAGAAAACCTAACAACTGAACTCTTAGTGTCTCCACTTTGGCCCCCGCACCTTCATCCTGACGGTCACCAACTATGCATTCATCTTGTGTCCTCCCTCTAAGCTGAACTGGTAATGGTATGCTGACACCCCGAGGAATATATTGTAACTAGATTTCATATCCTTGAGTATATCCGGGATTATCTAAACCTATTCTGAGAGTATCCACGCCCTGCTATGTTGTATTACTCCAGAATTGCTCATACTTGATCTCACCCCTGGCTTGGTCTCTAAAGTACTCCACACCTTGTTGAAAGTCCACTATTGGTGGAACATCTTGCACTCTACACAATTGATGTATTACCCTAAGAGGAGTGTATAGTCGGGTTCAATTAAGCCCCAAGAAAATAAGAACGGGGTGTATGCTAGATCCAACCAAGATTACTTTTGGTTGGAGCCATAGATAGGTCCATAGGATATTGTCATCTGTTCTTGATTCAAGAAACTCAATCCAAGCATCGACTCCTACAGACAATGAAAATTTAGCAAAGCGCATTCTGTCCTCTATGGTTTCCACTCGACTGGGCATACAACGGTCGATTACATCTGATTTAAGAAAAGAAGGGGCGTGTAAATGCTCCATCATCCATAGTTGTAATACTAGGTTGATCCCCTCAAAAAATCGCATACCCTCTTTTACCTCGGTCAAAGCTTTATATATCTCTACTAAGATCATGGGTATGATAGTGACCTCGTCTCCCTTATCCTTGTTAATAAGGCCATTGCTCCAGTTTGCAACCGAGTATTAAGACGCCTATCTTCCAAAGGGAATACCAAAGTTCTTAACAAAACAAAGGTGAAGACCTCAAGGCGGCGTTTCACCCAATTCTTCTTAGTTGTATAAAATTCATCCCAAAAACAATCGAAACCGTCTGGGAGGCCAAACCGAGCATACAAGTAATCGAAGTAGATCCAAGATTGGGTAAGGAACCCTAGTTGGTTATTAACTTTCAATCTATAACAGTGGAGAAACCTATTGGGAGAATAACATCGCGCCTGAATCATTGTCTTTTTAATATAAGGCAATCTAAATAAATCGGATATTTATGCCAGGGTAGGTGTCATTTCACAACTTCCAAACCTCAAATCCAGACAAGTCGGATCTCAAAAGGTCAATGCATCCTTGATTAGGTTTGGGCAGGGTGTGATAGACAAAAGAGAAATGAGAGTGCCGAGCTTCTTTTCTAACCCCCGTTGTTCGACGTAGTTAAACATGCCCCACCATTTGATTAACTTTTTAGGCACCTTGCCCACCATCCAGACTTTAGATTTCATGGCCAAATCCCTCCTATGACAGTACATAGGACATTAATTAAGACATTCGATAAGACAGGAAAAGATTCCCAACCCTTGGGAGTTTTGACGCGGACAAATGTCGAAGAGAAAACCTACTTTACAACTTAAATTAATCGACTAGTACCTCTAAGAGACAACAGCCTACTTGGCTAGAATTAGCTAGCGATACTGGACTAAAAAGAGACAGACCTTAGACTAAGATCAAAACAACGATCAAAACAAGGGGTTACCGAACCCACCGAGGGTTGACTACTATCCCGACCCTGAGAAAAGGGAATCAAGTATGCTTAGTTTGTCTGGGTTAGACAATTAAAGATTAAAACAAACTAATACTTTGACTTGAGAGACGCGATTATAGACGGACGATGAAGAAAAAATAAAAATCTTTTTGAAGTTTTAATTAGACACTTCGCATAAAAAAGAAACCAATAACTATTGAAAGGAAAATATTTTTGATGTTGTTATGAAATGAACACGACTACTATTTTCCTCTTATTTTAGAAAAAACTCCCAAATAAAATCTTTATGAAAATTTTGAATTGTGAATGCATGCTAAAGGAGATAAAAAGGAAAATCTTTTGATTCTTTGTTTTTGACAAATGAGTGCAAAGGTAAATAAATCTTTTTTTTAATTTTGGACTGTGAAAAACAAAAGCCATAAAGAACTATAAAGTTATGATGTAATAACCCGGGAGATTTTTCGTTGAAATTTTGTGCATAAACGTGTTGGGTTCTATCTTCTAGAATAAATTATAAATTTTTTCGTGCAGAATGTCTTATATTATGACCTACCATTGCGTAGAGTATCAAATAATCTTTCCAACGATATGTGGATTATCCAAAACGGACACCCGAGCGACGAGTAGTGAACATTCCGATCGAATCGTGAATAGTAGTGAACAGTAAAACGTTCAGGAAAAAGTACTGAGGCCTGGCGTATTTTTGCTCCAACTTTAAACGATCATAACTCCTTGTACATAATAATTTGAGTGATCTTCTAAATATCAACGGAAAGCTGTAAGAGTCCTCTTTCCAATGAAATTGGTTTTATCCAATTTGTCTATTGTAGCAAAATGTTATGGTCGATCTACTTCAGCCTATCAAAAGCGAATTTTTGGGTTAACTTCAAACAATCATAACTCCTCGTACACAATGATATGGGTGAGATACTATATATCAACGGAAATATATGAGAGTCCTCTTTCTAATGAAATTGTTTTCATCCAATTTGGATATCGTAGTAAAACGTTATGGTTGATCTACTTCAGACTATCAAAACAATCCACCAAAGAACAGATTCGAGATTATTTGATTTTTAGGGGCATTTTGGTCATTTTTCCTTACCCAAATCCGTCCAAACCCTATATTAAAGCCTATTAGAAGAATTATATATTATATTTCATCAAATTCCCTAAAAAAAAAACCCTAAGCTCCTACATCCAACTTCAAGAACCTCCAAAGTTCACCATTAATTCTGCAAATTTATTCAAGATTCCAAGTTCCTAGTTCCAGAACTCCAAGAACCATCATTCAAAGGCACGATTAACATCTCAAAAATGAGTATCGATCTAAAGTTCATCATTCAAGGTATGTGGGGTTTTTCAACTAGAACTCTCTTTAGTTCTTGCGCCCAAAAGTAATTTTCTTTACAAAGGCATGATTTTTATTTGATTTTTACAAATTTGAAGCATGAACCCATATCTTATGATGATTATTATGAAATCTTGATGTTTATGGTTTTGTAAGATGAATTTATATGTGTGAAGATATAAAGCATGAATCTTGAACGATATTTATCATGATTTTGATATTTGGTCGTGAATCCCCATTGGAAATTGTATTTTTTTGAGAAAGTGTGTGTTATAAGCAGGTTGATGTTGAATATTTGAGATATTTTGAATGATTTGACCTTATGGTCTTAATAAAGTTGTTTTGAACTCCAGTGTGAAAGAAATCCACAACGTGGTAGATTTTGATAGATGAGAAGCATGATGGCTCCCAATGTATATTTATATATTAGTAAAATTATTTTGTTGTGAATTGTTTATGAAATGATTTGAGCTAAGTACGGGAGAAATCTTTAGCACCGAGTGGGAGGTATAAAATGACCTTACTTTTCTAGAACAAAAAACAGTTGCACCCCCGGATATGTATGTTGGGAGAACCCCATGATCCTTCCGTGTGGAAGGGAAGGTGCAGAGCGAATACGAAAAAGCGAGCCTGAGGCTGATTTATATAGTGATCACTAGTTTGTGTGAATTTGATATCGATAGTGCTACTCCGATGGCAAGGATAGGATGGCTCTTCCCAACGTGGGTTGTATGTTGGACTCCATGTAGCTCACATAGTTTATGTCGGTTATAGGATCTCCCAGCGTATATATGTTTCCTTGTGTCTATGGTGAATGGTGAAGTGATTTAAAAGTGGAATTGTGAAAGTTATTCTTTCAAAAGATTTAAATGATATTTACATTATGAGAATTGATATTCTTTATGAACTGAAAGTGATTGACAAATTGTATAATGACTCACATATGTTATAGTACTTATTTCATCCTCTCATGATTATGATGATTTTCTTCGGGCTATGTGAGTCTTTCATACATCATGCATATTTCTTTTAAATATTTATGATGATGATGTTTATACAACTGCATACACCCTCATATACTCTGTTCCTTTCCCTGGTACTGACCCACATCTTCAGATGTGGGCTGCATTTTCTCAGAATATAGATTCAGGTGCTCAGTTCTAGGTTCGACAGTGATTCTTTGGGCACGTTGTTCTACATTCTCTATTGTGGTGAGTCCTCATTTTACAAGGACGTGATGTCTTATGTTGGTTTCATGGAATTGTTTTCATTTGATAACATAGTATGAGTCAGTTTGGGCATGTCTCAATGGCTCACTGATTTTATTGATTTTCTTAGAGGCTTGTCAGACTAGTATATATGTTGGGAGTTAACTAATAAGTCGTATTTTGTTATCTTTTTGAAATTCTTTTATTCTTGGATGATGATTACTTTGTTGATATTTGAGGGTTATTTATGAAAACCCCGTTGATTCGTGTTGAACTGAATGAAAATGGCTCAAAGGATTAGCTTGGGGCTACTTGTAGCCTCAAGCACCGTGTGATGCTCCGGGACCTATTTTTGGGGCATTACAAACTTGGTATCAGAGCCTATGGTTTTAGGGTATCCTCGGGAGTCTGACAAGCCACGTTAAGTAGAGTCTTGATCATCGGTGTGTAGCACACCATATCTATAAGCAAGAGGCTACAAGATGTTTTAGGAAAAAGTGTGATTCTTTCTTTTAGAAGTCTATCGTGCTTAAAGTGTCTCTCTCTACTATTGATTCGTGCTCTCCTCTTTCAGAAATATGCCTCTACATCGAGCGAGAAAAAATAATGATGTTCAGCAACCTCAACCCACTGACCCATTGAATGAAAATATGTCTCATGCTGAATTTTGGGCAGCCTTTCAGGCGCTGGACCAAGCTGTTACTGCAAATATTCAGGATAATCCGGACTCGGCTCCACAGCAGCAGGGAGGTGATTCAGCTGCTACCAGGATCCATGACTTCATGCGGATGAGTCCACCGAAATTCTATAGGTCCAAGTTACATGAGGATCCATGATATTTTTTAGAGGAGGTGCGAAAGATTACTCAGGTGATGCATGTATCTGAGGTACATAGTGTGGAGTTGGCTATGTATAGGTTGAAAGACCTTGCTTATGACTGGGTTGTTGCTTAGAGAAAAGGTAGAGGTAAGGGAGCTGTCCCTACGACTTGGCAAGAGTTCCAGGATGCATTCCTAGATAAGTTTTTCCCTTTGGAGATGAGGGAGGCAAAGGTGGAAGAGTTTATGAACCTACGATAGGGCTCTATGACTGTTAGGGAGTACTATCTAAAGTTCAATCTAGTATGAGTAAGTTTGTGACTGAAGTGTTTAGTTATGTGGTTAAGGAGTATAGGTCTACTATACTGAATAGTGAGATGAATCTTTCTAGGCCGATGACTCATGCCCAATAGATTGAGGCATACAAGATTAAGGAGAGAGATAAAATGAGAGAGAATATGAGAGCTAGGTCTGAGCAGCATGGACAGGGTCAGACTAGAATGCAGGGAGGGAGTCGCCCTTAGTATCAGGATCGTTCGTCTATGCCAGCACCATCATGTACTAGTGCTTCCATTCCTAGAGGTAGGCAGGAGCAAGGTAGTAGGTCATATGCATCTAGGTCCCAGTACAGTGCTGGCAGTAAGCCAAATCATCCCCTATGTCCTAAGTGTGGTAGGGCTCATTCGGGTGAGTGTTGGGGTGAGAAGAGGGGTTATTTCCAGTGTGGTGACATGGGTCACAGAGTTAGATATTGTCCACAGAATGGAAAAGGGCGTCGTGACTATCGCCCTTAGACCCAGACTTAGACTGTTAGTGCTCCAGTTCCAGCGACTCGCCCAGCCCCAGCTCAGGGCGCCTCTTCTAGCAATACTGGCGGGCAGCGCCAAAATAGATTCTATGCTTTACCGTCCCACCAGGAATAGAAGGACTCTCCCGATATTGTTACTGGTATGCTTCATATATTTCAGTTTGATGTACATGCTTTGTTGGATCCTGGATCCAGTTTCTCATATGTTACACCTTTGATTGCGGTGAATTTTGAAATGAGTCATGAGATTATTCCTGAGCCTATCCTAGTTTCTACCCTAGTGGGTGATTCGATTGTTGCCCAAAAAGTGTATAAAAAGTGTCCTGTTACCATTCATCATAGAGTCTTGTTGGCAGATCTGATTGAGTTAGACATAGTAGATTTCGATGTGATTCTGGGTATAGACTGGCTGTATTCTTCTTATACCTCTATTGATTGTCGGACTCGAATGGTCAAGTTTCAGTTTTTGGGTGCATCCATGTTTGAGTGGTCTGGGAATTCTGTGTCACCCAAGAGTTATTTTATCTCTTACCTCAAAGCTAGAAAGCTTATTTCCAAGGGGTGAATTTACCATTTGTTTAGAGTCAAAGACACTAAGTCTGAGACCTAACTCTTCATTCTATTAACATCGTCAATGAGTTTTCTGATGCCTTTCTGGATGATCTCCCAGGGATATCTCCTCATAGAGAGATTGAGCTTGGGATTGATCTTCTTCTCGATACTCAGCCCACTTCTATTTCTTCTTACCGTATGGCCCTTGAAGAACTTAAGGAGTTGAAAGAGCAACTCAAATATCTACTAGATAAGGGTTTCATAAGGCCCAGTATTTCTCTTTGGGGTGCTCCTGTGTTGTTTGTAAGAAAGAAAGATGGCTCTTTGCATATGTGCATTGATTACCGCCAACTGAATAAGGTCACCATAAAAAATAAGTACCCTCTTTCGAGAATAGATGATTTATTTGACCAATTGCAAGGTGCAAGTTATTTCTCAAAGATAGACCTTCATTCCGGCTATCATCAACTCAAAGTTAGGGAGTGTGACATCCCAAAAACCACTTTCTGAACTCGTTATGGCCATTTTGAGTTTCTTTTTATGTCTGTCAGGTTAACTAATGCCCCAACAGCTTTCATGGACCTCATGAATTGAGTGTTCAAACCATATCTAGATATGTTTGTCATAGTGTTCATCGATGATATACTGGTGTACTCCCGTAGTAAGGATGAACATTCTGATCATCTCCGAACTATCTTGCAAACCCTTAGAGATCACCAGTTATTTGCCAAGTTTAGTAAGTATGAGTTTTGGCTAAGGTCAGTTGCTTTTTTGGGTCATATCATTTCTTTCGAAGGTATTAGAGTTGATCACCAAAAGACCGAAGCTATTAGAAATTGTCCTAGACCTATTTCTCCGACTGATATCCAAAGTTTCTTGGGTTTAGTGGGCTATTACCGCTATTTTGTTGAGGGTTTCTCCTCTATAGTGTCTCTTATGACTCCGTTGACCCAAAAGAAAGTGAAGTTCTTGTGGTCTGAATCTTTGTGAGAAGAGTTTTCAGGAGTTGAAGACTCGACTCACTTCAGCCCCTGTTTTGACTTTACCTAATGGTGTTGATGGTTTTGTGGTGTACTGTGATGCTTCGAGAGTTGGGTTGGGTTGCATATTGATGCATAAGGGTAAGGTGATAGCTTATGCTTCTAGACAGTTAAAACCCCATGAGAAAAAATTACCTCACCTATGACCTTGAGTTGGCTGCTGTTGTGTTTACTTTAAAAATATGGAGACACTATTTGTATGGTGTCCATGTTGATGTTTTCACTGATCATAAGAGTCTGCAGTATGTGTTTACCTAGAGAGAATTGAATCTTAGGCAGAGACGATGGTTAGGATTGTTAAAGGACTATGATATGAGTATACTGTACCATCCGGGCAAGGCCAATGTTGTGGCGGATGCCCTAAGTAGAGTGTCCATGGGTAGTGTTTCGCATGTGGTAGAAGGTAAGAAAGAGTTGGCTCGTGATGTACATTATTTGGATAGATTGGGGGTTAGGTTGTTTGACTCTGCTGAAGGTAGTATAGGGATTAAGAGTAGTTCCGAATCCTTGTTGGTTTCGGAAGTGAAGGAAAAACAATACTTAGATGCTAGTTTGGTCAGACTGAAGGAGTCAGTCAAGGACCAAAAAGTAGAGGTTTTCTCCCAAGGTGGAGATGGTGTGTTGAGATTGCAGGGTAGATTGTGTGTCCCAAATGTTGATGATCGAAGACAGAGGATTATGGATGAAGCGCATGGAGCACGATATTCTATTCATCCTGGTGCCACCAAGATATAATGAGACTTGCGGGAAATCTATTGGTGGAGTGGCATAGAGAAAGATATAGCAGCATTTGTAGCTAAGTGTGCAACATGCCAATAGGTTAAGGTTAAACACCAAAGACCTGGTGGTATGATGCAAGAGTTTAGTATTCCCACCTGGAAGTGGGAAGAGATAAATATGGACTTCGTGATTAGTTTACCTCCTTCCCGACGCCATCATGATTCCATTTATGTTGTGGTTGATAGGTTGACTAAGTCTGCTTATTTCTTGCCTGTTCATACTTCATGTACTGCTGAGGATTACGCTAGATTGTATATCCGAGAGCAAGTTAGACTGCATGGAGTTCCCTTGTCTATCATTTCGGATAGGGGTACTCAGTTCACTTTGCAATTTTGGAAAGCTTTTCAGAAAGGTCTTGGTACCCAAGTGCTTTTGAGTTCTGCTTTTTCGTCCGCAGACCGATGGTCAGGCTTAGCGGACCATCCAGACCTTAGAGGATATGTTGAGAGCTTGTACACTTGACTTTAACGAAAGTTGGGATGATCACTTACCGTTGATAGAGTTTGCTTACAATAATAGTTTCCACTCTAGTATTGGCATGGCTTCGTTTGAAGCCTTATATGGGAGGAAGTGTACATCACCTATAGGTTGGTTCGAGGTGGGTGAAACGGCTGTGAGTGGTCCTGATTCGGTATTTGAGGCTATAGAAAAAGTTAAGTTGATTAGGAAAAGGTTGAAAACCGCACAGAGTCGTCAGAAGTCATATGCGGATGTTAGAAGGAGAGACCTTGAGTTTGAAGTTGGTGACCTAGTGTATTTGAAAATTTCACCAATGAGGGCGGTGAAGAGATTCGGAAAGAAGAGGAAGCTTAGTCCCCGTTATGTTGGTCGTTACAAAATTCTTAGCCGTGTTGGTAAGGTAGCTTATGAGGTCGATTTGCCTTTCGAGTTGTCCTCTGTTCATCCAATATTCCATGTCTCCATGCTTAGAAAGCATATTAGCGATGCTATGGTAGTGGATTCCTCTGTGAGTGCTGACATTCAAGAAAATCTTTCTTTTGATGAGATTCCTGTTGAGATTCTTGATTTCAGTGTCTGAAGA
>NC_061115.1:215525500-215527388 GCF_002878395.1 Capsicum annuum | reverse complement strand
GTGTTCAGCTGTAGTTTCTTGAATGTATGCATTCTATGTTGCATTCGGAGTGAGAAACAATGTGGTGATGAATCTAATAAATGGTTTCATCTGTATGCTCTATTCCCTATCTAATCTTGGCATGTCTAGCATCATTCGAGGATGAATGTTTCCAAGGGGGGATGATGTAATACCCTGGGAAATTTTTCGTTGAAATTTTGTGCGTAAACTTGTTGGGTTCTATGTTTTAGAATGAATTATAAATTTATCCGTGTGGAATGTCTTATATTATGACCCACCATTACTTAGAGTATTGAATAAGCTTTCCAACGATATGTGGATCATCCAAAACGAACACCCGAGCGACGAGTTATGAACATTCCGATCGAACTGTAAATAGTAGTGAATAGTAAAACGTGCAGGAAAAAGTACTGAGGCCTGGCGTATTTTTGCTCCAACTTTAAATAGTCATAACTCCTCGTACATAATGATCTGGGTGATCTACTATATATCAACGTAAAGCTCTGCGAGTCCTTTTTCCAATGAAATTGGTTTAATCTAATTTGTCTATTGGAGCAAAAAGTTATGGTCGATCTACTTCAGCCTATCAAAAGTGAATTTTTGGGTCAATTTCAAACGATCATAACTCCTCGTACACAATGATATGGGTGAGATACTGTATATCAACAGAAATATATGAGAGTCCTCTTTCTAATGAAATTGGTTTCATCCAATTTGGATATCGTAGTAAAACGTTATGGTTGATCTACTTCAGACTATCAAAACAATCCACCAAAGAACAGATTCGAGATTATTTGATTTTTAGGGGCATTTTGGTCATTTTTCCTTACCCAAATCCGTTCAAACCCTATATTAAAGCCTATTAGAAGAATTATATATTATATTTCATCAAATTCCCTCAAAAAGAAAACCCTAAGCTCCTACATCCAACTTCAAGAACCTCCAAAGTTCACCATTAATTCTGCAAATTTATTCAAGATTCCAAGTTCCTAGTTCCAGAACTCCAAGAACCATCATTCAAAGGCACGATTAACATCTCAAAAATGAGTATCGATCTAAAGTTCATCATTCAAGATATGTGGGGTTTTTCAACTAGAACTCTCTTTAGTTCTTGTGCCCAAAAGTAATTTTCTTTACAAAGGCATGATTTTTATTTGATTTTTACGAATTTGAAGCATGAACCAATATCTTATGATGATTATTATGAAATCTTAATGTTTATGATTTTGAAAGATGAATTTACATGTGTGGAGATATAAAGCATGAATCTTGAACGATATTTATCATGATTTTGATATTTGGTCGTGAGTCCTCATTGAAAATTGTACTTTTTTGAGAAAGTGTGTGTTATAAGCAGGTTGATGTTGAATATTTGAGATATTTTGAATGATTTAACCTTTTGGTATTAATGGAGTTGTTTTGAACACGAGTGTGAAAGAAATCCACAACGTGGTTGATTTTGATAGATGGGAAGTGTGATGGCTCCCGATGTATATTTATATATTACTAAAATTGTTTTGCTGTGGATTGTCTTTGAAATGATCTGAGCTAAGTCTGAGAGAAATATTTAGCACCGAGTGGGAGGTATAAATCGACCTTACTTCCCTAGAACTACGTGTCCCCTTAGGAGTGAGCTTGAGGCTGATTTATATAGTGATCACTAGTTTGTGTGGATTTTATATCGATAGTCCTACTCCGATGGCAAGGATAGGACGACTCTCCGCAACGTGGTTTGTACGTTGGACTCCATGTAGCTCACATGGTTTATGTCGGTTATAGGATCTCCCAGTGTGTGTGTGTTTCCTTGTGTCTATGGTGAATGGTGAAGTAATTTGAAAGTGGAATTGTGAAAGTTATTCTTTCGAAAGATTTAAATGATATTTACATA
>NC_061115.1:215509564-215525400 GCF_002878395.1 Capsicum annuum | reverse complement strand
TTCCTTGTGTCTATGGTGAATGGTGAAGTAATTTGAAAGTGGAATTGTGAAAGTTATTCTTT
This sequence comes from Capsicum annuum, assembly GCF_002878395.1. Lineage (NCBI taxonomy): Eukaryota > Viridiplantae > Streptophyta > Magnoliopsida > Solanales > Solanaceae > Capsicum > Capsicum annuum. The sequence goes on along the minus strand of NC_061115.1, from coordinate 215,525,338 downwards.
CGAAAGATTTAAATGATATTTACATTATGAGAATTGATATTCTTGATGAACTGAAAGTGATTGACAAATTATATGATGACTCACATGTGTTATTGTACTTATTTCATCCTCTCATGATTATGATGATTTTCTTCGGACTATGTGAGTCTTTCATACATCCTACATATTTCTTTTAAATATTTATGATGATGATGTTTATACAACTACATACAACCCTATATACTCGGTTCCTTTCCCTGGTACTGACCCACATCTTTAGATGTGGGCTGCATTTTCTCGGAATGTAGGTTCAGGTGCTTAGTTCTAGGTTCGACAGTGATTCTTCGGGCACACTGTTCTACATCCTCTTTTGTGGTGAGTCCTCATGTTCCGAGGACGTGATTTCTGATGTTGGTTTCATAGAATTATTTACATTTGATAACTGAGTATGAGTCAGTTGGGGCATGTCTCAATGGCTCACTGATTTTATTGATTTTCTTAGAGGCTTGTCAGACTAGTATAGATGTTGGGAGTTGACTAATAAGTCGTATTTTGTTATTTTTCTGAAATTCTTTTATTCTTGGATGATGATTACTCTGTTGATATTTGAGGTTTATTTATGGAAACCCCGTTGATTCATGTTGAACTGAATGAAAATGGTTCAAAGGGTTAACTTGGGGCTACTCGTAGCCTCAAGCACCGTGTGATGCTTCGGGACCCGTTTTTGGGGTGTTACAAACTTGGTATCAGAGCCTAAGGTTTTAAGGTGTCCTAGGGAGTCTGACAAGCCGCATTAAGTAGAGTCTTGATCATCGGTGTGTAGTGCGCCACATCTATGAGCAAGAGGCTACAAGACGTTTTAGGAAAAAAGTGTGATTCTTTCTTTCAGAAGTCTATCATTCTTAAAGTGTCTCTCTCTGCTATTGATTCGTGCTCTCCTCTTTCAGAAATATGCCTCCACGTCGAGTGAGAAGAAATAATGATGGTCAGCAACCTCAACCCGCTGACCCATTGAATGAAAACGTGTCTCATGCTGAATTTCGGGCAGCCTTTCAGGCGCTAGCCCAAGCTGTTACTGCAAATGTTTAGGCCAACCCGGCCCCGACTCCACAGCAGCAAATAGGTGATTCAGCTGCTGCCAGGATCCGTGACTTCATGCGTAAGGGTTTTATTATTAAAAGCGAAAAAATAAAGATTTTTAGTTCAAAAAGGACTATTTACAATTTTTATTCAGAGTCGCCACTTGACATAAAATCGGTGTACTAAGTCACCTTTGAAAATCCTTTTCTAATCTGTTTGACTCTAAAAGACTGATCCATGAACAGAGATTCCGGCTAAGGAATTCTGTTGACCGAGGTGAAGGTGTTAGGCATCCCTCGGTCCCATGGTTTGACCACGGTGACTTGATGGAGAGTATCGACTAATTTGACACCAACTAGTGTATAAACCACACAAAAAAACGTGAAACAATAAATCAAGCATGTCAAACAAAATGAATCCCGAAAAATATAAAGTCCAGTCCAATTATACGGTCCCGAAATAAAAGAAAAATGCAGAAATATAAACCTACTCTATTCTACGCTAATCCTAAACTATGCTCCATTGATTTCACCACCTGCCGCCTCGGTCCTTCTCTCGAACTTCTTCCAAATACAAAATACTTTGGGGCATTTTTCGAAAAAAATAATACAAGTACTTCGAGGCATTCCCCGGCCAAATGATACAATCAAATCAAGTATGATGAACCAGAAAATTTTCACTCAACATTCCATATTCAAACCAACAACCAAAAATTTAATCCTAAATTTTGCGCACCCAAATCTACGTTGGCCTACCCTACTTGACCTATCATGATACTATCGACGAATCAACAACATTCAGTAATGAATTAAAATAAATTAACACTTGCTTTTATTAATTTAAATTCCTACCACCCCTCCCCCTTAAAACTGGCTTCATTTTCAATCAATCAATGATTAACAAATTTTTCAGTTCAGTACCTTTTCAAAATTGAGAACCAACATCCATACATCAACCAATGAAATTTAAACATATGAATCATTTATACTCACCACAACAGTTAATATCACCAAATCATGCCAAGACCATATTTGAAATAATAAAGAGATAAAGTTGAGAAAATGGACCTTCGAGTATTACGATGATATCAATATTTAAGAAAACCAAATCCAAGAGCCCGAATAGGAAGCCTCAACAGCGATGTAATCTCAACTCAGTATAAGAAAACGACCTCCAAATAGATTACAAGCCAGTAAGAAAAATAGCGATATGAAACCCAAACCAAATAATGACTCGGCTTAAGTATCAAAAACTCCCGATAATCACGATATCGATAACGAAACCCCATAATAGATGAACCCAAAAAGCTTGTTAAAATCCAACGAAAATTTGAACACCCGCACAGTTCGAACTCCGGTGACTTTACGGTGATGCAGACGACCAGAACAACCAGTCCTAGGCCAGATTTTTTCCAAAATTAAAGGAAAACAGAGGTAGTTTTGGCCGTTTTCAGACCCACTTTACCGAACTGACAGCAGGAGATCGATTCCGGCATTAGGTTCGCTGGAGGAAGCTAGGAAACTGGTCAGAAAACTCTTAAATCGAGTAGAAACCCGCTGAATCTTTTCACCTTTTTCTACTTTCCCCTCTGGATCTCCATAGTTTCGAGTTTCAGTGAGTGTTTTTTTTTGTATTTTTGAGCTCTCTCTCTCTTTGTGGAGAATATGAAATGATGATGATGGTGAGAGTCAGAAAATGGAAAGAAAATAGAGGTGTGGCTATTGGTGTTTTCGTGAGTTCCTCTCCAGAAGAAAGAAAATTTTGGTGTCTATCTCCTGTATATGTGCCTCCTCCCTTTCTCAATTGTACCTATGGATTGTCTTGTTGAAAGAATATCTTGTGTGGTTCTTTTATACTTGAGCGTGACAGTGAGTTTATCTTCAAGGAATATGCTTGTCGGTCCCCCCATTTGCTTTGTGGGAAAGAAATGAAAAAAGGAGGGGGGGTCACGTGGAGAGGGAATGGTGAGGGTGATGTGTCATTTTCTTATTAGAGAGGGTTGTTAATTGGTTATTAAAAAAGATAAATTTTTTTTAAGGGTTGTTGGATTTGTTATTTTGTCATTTTGTGGACGGATAATTACACGGGGTAGGGTATGTGTTAAGCTGAAGGTAAACGAACGGATAGATTTGAGTCTTCGGGAGGGATAAAATTAGGTGTCTACACCTATTATTACATATTTATTATAAAGCAAGAAAAAATAAAGAACAAGAGCAGAGAGAGAAGAGAGAGTAATTCTTATTTCTTCTCTTGAGGATGAGAGATTATATGATTGTAAATACAATAAAACCCCCCCTCTATTTATGGAGGAAATTTACTCCTAGTCTGAGTAAAAGACGGATGCTTCAAATCTTGAAAGATATCAAAAGTAGATCTTGATAGATCTTGATAGACATTCACTATAATGTAAATACATTTATAACACTCCCCCTTGAATGTCTAATTGGTAGATAATGTGCCTCGTTAAAACCTTACTAGAAAAAAAGCAGTAGGAAAAAAATCTAGTGAAGGAAAAAGAGTACACATCTCTAATAATACGCATTTCGGTTGCCTCATTAGAAACCTTACAAGGAAAACCCAGTGGGACAAAACCTCATAAGGGAAAAAGAGTACATCACATATTAACTCCCTCTAATGCGAACATCCTTGAACCTTTGCATCTCGATCTTGTGCAGCATCTTCTTAAAAGTTGCAATTGGAGAAGATTTATTGAATAAATCAGTCACATTGTCAGTTGAACGAATCTGTTGCACGTTAATATCATCATTATTTTGTAGGTCATGTATGTAGAAAAGCTTTGGCAAAATGTGCTTCATTCTATCTCCATTTATGAATCCTCCCTTAAGATGTGCTATGTATGCTGAATTATCTCTATATAAAATTGTGGGTAGATTGTCACATTTCATACCACATTTTTCTAGAATTAGATGTATCATGGACTTCAACCATACACATTCTCAGCTTGCTTCATGAATAGCTATTATCTCAGCATGATTCGATGAAGTGGCTACGATTGACTGCTTTGTATATCTCCAAGATATGGAAGTACCACCACTTATGAACACATAGCCTATTTGAGACTGAGCTTTATGTGGGTCAGATAAGTACCCAACATCAGCATGACCAATAAGATCGGTACTACAATCTTTAGAATAAAACAAGCTCATGTATTTTATTCCATTTTGATGTCTCATAGTAAGAGTAGAAATATACCTTGCTAACAAATTGACTGAAAAGGCTATAGGCCTTGCAGTATTTGCAAGGTACATGAGTGCATCAATTGCACTAATATATGGTACTTCATAACCAATCCAATTCGATATATTTTGAATTTCAGCGAATAATCTATTTCTTTGAAAACTCTCCAAGAGTTCCGATGATGTTCAAGCAATAAGCTTATACAATATAAGGATTATAAATAAGTTTCCCAGAAACTTTTATATGCTTCAAGAAGTTTGAATCCTTAAAAGTTTTCACATAAGTTTTGTCAAGTGACAATATTCTAACATTTCATGAGTAACATCTTCAACTGTCTGGACTGCAAATCAAATAAGTTTTACGCTTACCAAAATGCATCCTTCATGTCACTTGATAAATGTTTCTACGTCAGCATTCTTAAATAAACGAAGAATTCAGATCCTCGTAATCTTTCACAATATTGCGCCAATATTGTGTCAAAGATATTGATGATATATCATTTCTTATCGGTTCACAATGCGACATAATATTTTGAGATCTCATCACTTTATTATTTTCAGGTACATGAACCTCTTATAAGGTTTCATGAAGTGTTGTGTTGTTGGCTCTTCAAGAGCTCATTGCCTTCTTATTATGATTATTTGCTCCTTATTTTTCAAGAACTATTTCATTTGGAACCGATTAGTCTATCACGCTTCACGCATGCATAGACTCTGTCCTTTAGGAACACAAAATAGGAGCACTTACGCTTAATATGAGATGCTTTTAGCATTTGATTTGAATTATCTTTTGAATGAGGATCTGGTGATAATTTCTAACACATTTCATAGCACTTATAATCTCCCCCTTATGTTAGGAAAACTAACACACATCCTCTACTTCTTTGATGAATCTATCTTTGTGTATTATGGTATATTCATTTATCGTATACCACACATTAAAATTATTAGTGGTTCCCGACCTTGAACCAATTGAGAGGGAAGAAATAATCATAATTTATTGGTCTAATGCATACAAATACTATTGCAATATATCATATTTTAGACCAATACATGAAGTTTTGTTCTCATTAATAATGATTTAGCTATTTATCGAAGGCATTCAATGCCAAACCATCATCATCAAGATAACTTTCTTGATTGCACAATCTGAAAATTATGTTCTTAACTCAATTTTATTAAGCAAGAAACTTTATAAATGTCAAACTGCAGGTTGAAAATGAATGTATATGTGATCATCTTATTGATGCATCTTTTCAACATATCACATGATAGATGAACGGGCCCTTATTCACCTTTTATAATTTTCAATTTTGAAGGGATCCAATCCCAATATTAGTTGGTCCAACCAACTTATCATGAGAACAAACAACATAAACAATTCTTGAAGAATCTTCTAGTTCTTCAATTCATGCACATCTTCGAGATGCCACAATTGTTCATATCAATTTATGAACTTTTATACTAGTAAACTCCAAATTTACCATGACATGTACTTTTTACACTTTAGTAAATTTCAGATTTACTACTTTAAAAGTAGATTTTGAAATAACTCTTCTCGATTATTCTGCCTCATTCGGAAGTGAGTTGTGAAGCCATCACAATCAAGTTCACGTTTGTTGATAAGCATCTCTAAATATCATCACATTCACCAGGGAATGGATCAATGCTTATAACAATTAAAATTCTCATTCTCATGAATGAAATATAATAGTGTCTTAAGCCTATCAAATTGATAGATTATAACCTCTTTTATGATATTGCTACTTCAGGAGCTAATCGAGGAATGCATATGATCTAGAGAATTTTTCTCTAATATATCTTATGATCATAATACGCGTGCGAAAATATCATCACTTTTGATGATCATTATCATATTGTCCCTCCACACGTATATTCGTGCATTCAATCACTTGTCTTCTTTCGGACATATTATGCACTGCTACCACATACACTCAAGAATGAAGTAAGTTATCATATTTCAGACTTATGATATATTGCTACCACATTCATGGAATGGAGTCTATTCAATGGTTTGAATTTCATGACTTTTCACCCAATATCCATGATTTTGCCTTGGCCATCATAATATCATCAGTATGGTATATTGAGATTCAAACTCAACGTCTTATCCATATAAAAGCGTCTTAGGCATAATCCGATGGGACTTGAACTCAATATTTTATCATCATATAAAGTATTGGGACTTTAACCCAAAGTTTTACTCTTTAAGTGCAGTAGGACTTGAGTCTACAGTCCTATATGCCCTCAACCAATGACTTAATAAGTTAAAATATATCAAGATTTGCCTTTGAACCTACTGTACAATTATATATATATGTAAATTAATCTCAACAAAATATGGATATAAACCTACGTATTAACTTCAATTGTCATCTCACGTTTCGAGAGTAATCAGAATTAGTGAGCATACTTTCAAGCTGTAAAACCAGTAAAATAAATAGTTTGTTGCATGCATAATTAAAGTATAACAGAATTCCTCCATATGCAAAAGTTGTTCTACTAGTACCTTTCATTAATTCCTCAACAATATTATCTATTTTCAATTATAGCATGTGAAATAAATAGTTTAATCTTTGGTGCATGAAAATCTTTCTTTGAGCCAATAACGCATTAGTTTCCGAAGTCACGTTAAACTATAATAACTCTTACGATTGGATTAGAAATACTTTTTTCCATTAACTATACATTTACCTTCCATGTTTGAGTACCTTTCATCTTTGAGCCTCGTGCTGATAGATCTCTAGTGGTAGAGTCTTGTGCTGATAACATGTTATTAAACCATACAAGTGATGAAGTGTTCTCTCTTGCAAAGTTTAACGAAAACCTTGAACTCCAATGAAAACCATTAGAACAAAGAAAAAAGAACAATATATGGAACATGTTAACTGAATTAGAATCGCTAGTTATCGGACCAAAAATATTGGACGACTATGGCTTAATTGACTAGAGCATCGAGAAAGAACAAAGAAGAAGAGTAGAGAGAAAAGAGAGAGTAATTCTTATTTTTTCTCTTGAGGATGAGAGATTATATGATTGTAAATACAATGAACAAAACCCCTCTATTTATAGAGGAAATTTACTCCTAGTCTGAGTAAAAGATGGATGCTTCAAATCCTAATAGATATCAGAAGTAGATCTTGATAGATCTTGATAGACATTCACTATAATGTAAATATATTTATAACAGTATTAAAATTAAATGATAATAAAAAATCTTTACACTATGACATGTAATTTAAATTAAGTATTTTACATTTTTTTATGAACTGCTTTAATATGCGTTACCATTCTTGAGCCGAGGATCCTTCTCAAATAGCCTCTCTACTTTTAACAAATAGAGATAAGGTCCGCATTAATTTATTCTTCTCTAATTTTATATGTAAAATTACACTAGATACATTATTGTTACCGTTAAGTAATTTACAGATTTGGTTGTATAAGGAAAAGATCTTCTTGTGAAATCAAATCTAAGGCATGTTGTAAAATTTGAGATTTATAGATCTGGGGAACAAACATTCTTTTTAAAAATAAAAATAAAAATTGGGGGTAGCGGTAGGGGAATGGGGGAGGGGATTACAATTTGGGGAATTGAACCCTCACCAACAAGGTGGAAGTTCAGGTAACTAACCAACTGAGCTACTAAGATTCTCCGGGAAACAAACATTCAAAGGAATCATCATTCATTTTTATATTTTTAGTACAATATCATCAATAGGTTGAGGACAATAGGTCCAAAATTATATAGTTACTAAGGATGTGAGTGTTTATTACTTCATCCACTCCAATTTATGTGATTACTAGATGCAGATGTTCCGTATCAGCACGGGTTCAATATATGTTATTTTTAATCTCAATTTATGTGATACAAATAGAATTTAGATAATCAATTATATTTTTAATATGCTTTAGATATTTTACGCTGTTAATTATTTTAATTTATAATACTTTTTTTATTGATCTTCAAATAATACATGTTATTCTCCTTGCCTCAACTTTTTGTCATTGATAGTTAATTATATTCTTAACTATTCCAATTTAAGTGACACTGATACAATTTTGAGAGCCAAACAAATATTTTATATCTTTTAAATTTTTTAAGTCGTTAATTATTGTGATCTATAGTATTTTTTACGTATTTTTTGAAATATATAACAGACTAATTTTTCAGATATTTTAAGCTGTTAAATATTGTAATTTATAATACTTTTTAATGTAATTTTCAAATAATATATGTTCCTTTTTTGTCTAAACTTTTGTAGTATTAATAGTCAATTATATATATTTTTAAAAAATTAAGTTTTTAATTACTATGATTTATAATATTTTTTTTGTTCCAATTTAAATGGCAGTGATATAATTTTGAGAGTCACGGGGCTTTGAGCTAAAAGTGACAAAAGAGTTTTAAAATGAGGTGTAGGTGACACGTCTTAATAATTGAGTGGAGGTGACAATTCCTTTATTATTGATTAAGAAAGTTGGGTAAGTTTGAGAATAGCCTAGAAGTTTTTAAATTTACACTTTGATCCAAATGTTTACCTAATATAACGAAAAACAGAGGAAAAAAAGGTGCATTTCTCTCTCTTCTCATCCATTGTTGTTTTCTCTCTCTTAGTGATTTTTATTGTTCATTGTTGCTGCTGCTTTATTCACCATTATCTTCTGCTTCATTATCATCATCTTCTATTCATTATCATCTCCTTCTTGTTGACCATTTTTGTTGTTATTGTTGTTATCGCTATTGTTGCTATCTAACCAATTTCTTAGGTCAATTTTTTTTTCGTACACCATGTTCCTCTTTGCCATTACTTCATAAGAGACTTTGGTATGTTAAATTATGATTTTTAATTGAATTTGTCATCTGGGTAACTGCTATTATGCTATTTTTTCAACAGTAGATAGCACACAAACATGAATACAACATAAGAGCCATCTGTTTAAATAGATCAATCATCTATTGTGACAAATGAGATATCTATTTCATCGGAAGACTCATATGTTGAATCCTGAATCGAACAGATGGGTCATCTGTTGCAATATATAACCCATCTGTTGCAACAAATTAGTAACCTATTGCAACAGGACCTGAACTCGATTCCAACAGATGCATTGTCTGTTGCAACTGGATAAATATCTATTGCAACAGATTATTAACATGTTACAACAAAACCTAAACTCGATTCCAACAGACAGTAAATATCTATTGTAACATATTAGTAACTTGAGAACCTATTGTGATAGAACCTGACCTCGATTCCAATAGATCATCATCAGTTGTAACAAGTAAGTCATCTGTCGCAATAGGTTAATTATTTGTTACAACATGTCACTCATATGTTGGAATCAGCTTTAAAGGTGCCTTAGTACTGTAACATCTATCCCAACAGGCACTTCATCCGTTGCAATAGATATATAGTTTGTTGCAACATATGATTCACCTATTACACTAGATGATCATCTATTGAAATCAGCTTCAAGAGCGTAACATGAATCCCAAAAGGTAAGTAATCTATTGCGACTGCTCACTTACCTATTGCAACAGATTACACATCCGTTGGGATTCATGTACGGCACTATGAAATCACTATTAGCTTTTTTTAACAAATGACTTTTTTTAGGTATCACTAATGGATGGATCAATAACAATAAGGGTGGATTATCATGGTTAATGGATTGAGAAAAGCAATCGATATGTATGGCGTTGGAAGAAGGGTGAAATGCTAGAGACGATAGCTACGACAGTCCAAAGTGATGTTTCGTATGATGATTTTGTGAACTAATCATCAGCTATTGTGGACTGAATTGTCAACCGAAAGAACTCTTCATCAGCTACATACATAACTCCTTTGAAAATTAGATGGTACTACCTTTCAAGATAACCGATCAGGTTTGGTTGTGTACTTATCTTAGTGATTTATCTAGGCCGGTGTTAAGGGTGTACATGGTTGAAAAGACGAGAGAGAATGAGAACCAGAATGTAGAAGAAGAACAACAACACATCATTGAAGATAGGTTTGATGATCTAGACATGAATATTCTAGATGATGATGAAACACCTGCCGTTGATGCGACCAATACGGTAGGCAGTTCTTTTCGATCGATACAATATGGCAATCTTCAAGATGACGGGATCGGTTTTTTCAATGGAATGTCATTCAAGGACAAGAATGAACTATCTACCACTTTGTTTATTTCTCGCTTGAAAAAAGAGACCTATTTATAGAGGATTAAATCTGGATGTGTCAGGATAAAAGGCACGACTATTCAGCTCCATTGTATTAATTACATTCAAACTGCTGACATTTTGTTTTTTTGTGAAAAGTTACAACTTTTTATTTTACATATATACTTCTCACATTTTCTAAATGGTTTGAGACTTGATAACAGCCGTTATATTGAGTTGTTTCAACAAATCATCCATCTATCGCAATAGATTTACCATCTGCTACAACATATAGATTATCTATTGCAACAGATGGACCATCTATTGGAGGAGATGTTTTGATTTCTTCTAACAGTTGACTCATCAGTTGCAACAGATGTAGAATTTGATTCATCAACTATTTTGTATGCAGATGAATAAACACTGTCTGATATATGTAGAATTTGATTCATCAACTATTTTGCATACAGATGAATAAACACCGTCTGACATATTTTGATGGGTAGAAAGAATAAGGTGGGTGCAGATGAATGGATCCACTTTCATGCGTAGGAGTTATGTATTATTGATTAGGCTACCATGACAGACACACATAAAGTACAATGATTTTGTGAATGCAGTTTTTTAACCGATTAGACATTGATCCTTCAAACAAGATCCTGCGTTGTACAGTTTTATTTGATAGGTGCGAACTAATAAGGCCGAAGAGTTCCAAGATGGTGGTGTCGATACCTTGTTATAATTTAATAATGGTTTTTCCTCATATTTTTCTGTCAAGTTTGGGGAAGGGTTCAAAGTTTTTGGTGGCAATGTAAATATCCAATAGTAATTGGATCAATTTTAATGGCGCAACGGACTTCTTGAAAGGCCTCCGAAGCCTCGCGCTGCAGCAAAAAATGATGGAACCAATAGAAATTCCCCTGGTCCAAATTTATATGAATGGTTTGCTCAAGGAGACTATTATATAGAAGAAGGTGCATGAGAGAATACCTGTGCGGGAAAGAGGAGGTGAAGAAGACCATATATCATCTCAGACCTTGTTTAAGAGGAAACAAGGGGAAGCAAACAAGGAACTTCTAGCGAATCTGGCCAAAGAAATTGACATGAGAAACGAAAAAACTGAATGGGCTTCAAATATAGAAGTTTATCCAAATATAAAAATTCGCTAGTCATTGAAGAAATAGAAGAATGGTCAAGAGGACTAGAGCTGGTCGCTTTGCTACATAGTGAAACTAGCGAGTGTGGCCTTAATGAAGACTCACAAAGTGCAGGACCAGAACTCTAAGGAAGTAGCTTCATGAGCACAGGAGATTGATTAGATTTTCAGTCAAGAATGAAACCTAAACCAACAACTCCAGAGTAAAAATTAGGGAAGCCAAGGCATCAATTTCTGAAGTCTATCTTGCATGCCATGCCTTTTGTTTGTGGTTATGATCAGGTCAATGGCAGTAGAAACAAAAAGATCTGAAGTTGTGAAGAAATCCCTTGCCTAGTTGTTTCCACTTCATTTGACCTGACCAGAGCCATACAAAGGAGGCATGGGATGCAAGTTTAACTTGAGAAACTTCCACCTTGGCTTGATCCCTTATTTTCAATTCAGGAGTAGTTGGTTCAGGTTTTAATTCTGACTGAAAATCTTACCACCTTCTGTGCTTGCAAAAATGCTTCCTTAGAGTACTGTTCCTACATTTTATGGGTCTTTATTCAGGCCACGCTAGCTAGTTGCAGCCCCCTAACAAAGTGCACAGCTCCAGTCTACTTGAGCATTTTTCTTTTTTAAGAATGACTAATGGATTTTCATTTTTATGATACACTTTTACATTTGCAGCTCATTCAGTTTTTTCATTTTTTATGTCAATTTCATTATCTAGTTTTGCTACACTTCCCTTCCTACCTTGTGTTTCTTCTTTAATAAGGTCTGATTTGATATATGATCTTCTCTACCTCCCTCTTCCTGCACAAGTATTCGTACATTAACCTTATATTGTATAATAGTCTACTCGTGCAACCCATTCATATAAATTTGAACTAGAGCAATAACTATATTCATTTCTATTCTTATTTGCAGCAGTGCAAAGCTTCGAAGGCATTTCAAAGTCAATTGAACCCTTAAAGTCAGTGCAATCATTATTTGATTGTTTACATTACCACCAAAAACCTTACCCCTTCTTCAAACTTGACACATAAATATTAACAAAATCTTCATTTAATCGTAACAGGGTATCGACACCATCTACTTAGTCCCTCAGCCTTACCAGTTCGAACCTAACAATCTTAACTGTAAAATGCCATATCTTGTTTGAAGGATTAATGCCTTATAGGTAGAGAACCAACATTCATAAAATCATTGTACTGGATGTGTGTTTTCATGATAGGTTGATCAGTAATACATACCTCTCACATATGAAGTGGTTCCATCTATAAGCAGCTTATTCCTCCAAACCCATTTTTACTCTAGCCTTTAATGCTGGTCGGGCAAAAGTTGATCCAGTTTCACTTTCTTTTATCTAAAAATAAGAGAAATACATTTGATGTCAAATAAGATAAGAACAAAAAGAAAATTACAAAAGGGTAACACAAAATTGAATAAATCAACATACGACCAATCTGATGCAATAGATTCTCCATCTATTCACCCGATGAGTCATTCGTTGCAACAGATGAATGACTTGTTGCAATAGATGGGTCATCTATTGGAATAAATCAAACAAGCCTTGCTACTAGTTTGATTTCTTCAAATAGTTTCTCAATCTGTTCCAACAACTAATTCATCGGTTGCAACAGTTGAGAAAACTGTTGCAACACCACCACTAATAACATTAGCAACAAAGAAACAACACCATATATTCCAACACCATCAACAACACAAAATCCACATGTTCAAACACCACCACCACCACTCGCGACAATAGGATCACCAAAGTAACAAACAAAAGATATAAAAAATTATACTGACAACTATGCTTTTTAAGTTCTCACAACAAATGACTTTTTTTTTTGCATATTTTAATAAAAACAACGGTTTGTTCATTCAAAACTTAAAAGTCACCTTTCTTTCAATTTTCATAATAAATAGGAAATTGGTAATGGGTAAATCATTAATAGCAACAGATGTAAATATCTAATTTAAATAACATACAAAGAAGAAGACGAGGAAAAAAGAGCAATAGTGACCATACCCGCAATGTCAAAAAAGAAAAGGGATCAAAATATCCAGTTCAGTCCAGAAATGATATTGATAGGTTGAGATCTAAAAGAATACTTATCCAAAAGAAGAGAGAAAAGAAAGGAAAAAAGGAAAGAAAGAAAATTAAGAATAGAGAAGAGAGATAGATGAGTTGAGTTACTTTATGGCTGAAGGAGAGAGTAGCATCCTAGATATGGGTTTAAGATATTCATTTATAACTTTTCAGGGGCACGAGGAGACAGTGACATTGAAAAGACCTGTCACACCCCTCTTTTTACGTACTCCAAAAAATGTATATTTTGAAGTTCGAAAGGGCTTTATTATTTAAGTGACAAGAAATGAAAATTTGTTTCGGAAAATGATTATTTGCATTTTTTTTATTCAGAGTCACCACTTGGCATAATCCGGTATGCCAAGTCACCTTTGGAAAATCCTTTTCAAAACCATTTGACTCTTAAATTGGTTTGCGAACAGAGATTCCGGCTAAGGAATTCTGTTGACTGAGGGGAAGGTGTTAGGCACCCCTCGATCCCGTGGTTTGACACGGTCACTTGGTAGAATGTATCAACTATTTTTGCATTATGAAATGTATAAAACACATAAAAGCACACAAAATAATCAAACAATAAACAAAACAAAACAAAAATGTAAAGTCCAGTCCAATTATTACAACCCGAAATAAAAATACTGAAATAACCTACACTAGTCCTAAACCATGCTTTACCCGATGCCTCGGGCCTTGATCACAAGCATCCTTAGCGTATAAAATTCTTCGGGGCATTCCCCGGTGAGTAAATACAAATTACCTCGGGGCATTCCCCGGTTAAATAAATACACTTTCCAAATACGATAAACAAGACATTCAACAAATATTCCAATCATTCCAACGCTACGCCGATCCTAAGCTTGCCTACCCGAGCTTACTATTTGCCTACCCGCTCGACGATATATCGCATTCAACATTAACAATGTATCAAAAATTTCATAATATTCACTTTTATCAATTTTTCGATTCCCGTCCCCAAATTTCATTTTAAACTAAATTTTCACCACTCACCATTTCTATTTCAGCGACCCCACAATCACTTTTCAATGAAATTAAACAACGATTCCATATCAAAATATCAGACTATCACCAAACAAGACAACATACGTTCATCACCAACAAGCATCAAGCAACACACGAACATCCAAATCGAAATACGAAACATTTCAAATAATAAAATAGATAAGAGAAAGTGTAGAGTTGGACCTCGATTGAAGCTTTTATTGTGCCAAAATATGTGGTCAAAAGACAAAGTCGGATCCAAAAACTCTCAATTTGAACCTTGATAACCAACAACTCCAAACTCGATATTGGATTCAACCGGACAGATTGGAAACAAAAAACCACGATACAGCCTTACGATGAATGACCCACAAACCCGAATAAAACTCAAAAACAACCCAAGATCTCAAATTCAAAACCCCAAACCATCGATTTCCAACTAACCTTGCATGAACCAAACCAACTCGGATGGATTTAAGCCCGAAGAAATAAGAAATATCAAAGAACCGTGACTAAAATTATGAAAAATTGAGAAGACCCATACGCGAAATCTCATCGGAATCGATGAAAAATGGGCTGGGTGTCATTCATCGGTCACCGACTTCACTATTTCTGGTGCCTGCTGCCATCGCCGGAGAGAGGTCGGGTCGGCGGCTGGATGCTGACCGGTGCCGGCTACCGTCGCTGAAGAGAGGCGCGAAATGAGAGAGATAAAGATACGGTGATGGTGGGCTGGCCGTCGTTGTTGTGGTTGAGACAACGGCGGCGTCTCGCCGGAGAGAGAGAGGAGGAGATCGAGAGTTGGAGCGGCGCCGGTGCCGGCGCCAGTGAAGTCTTCTTTTTTTTTTAGAAAGAGAGTGGGAGCCTAGAGAGAAGGTGGAGCTGATCTTTTCTCTTTGTCACTGTTCCCCTTTTGTTTGTGAGAGTATGTGTGTATATATTGTGAGGAGGGTATTGGGGTAGGTTAGGTAGGGTAGGTAGGGTAGGGTATGTGGTGGTGAGGTGGTTTATTTTGATTGGGTAGGTTGTTAGGATAAGATAGGATTTGTTAGGAATTTTGTTTATTCTTATTTTATTTATTATTATTATTATTATTATT
>NC_061115.1:215503794-215506564 GCF_002878395.1 Capsicum annuum | reverse complement strand
AAGAATTGTCCATGACTGATAAGTATAAGATCAAAGGCCTACCAGGCATTGGGGGTACCAACTCGGGCGGATTTGACAAATATCTTTTGATTCGATCGAACGCTTCCTGACATTCTTCAGTCCATTTTACCGCAACACTCTTTTTCAGCAACTTGAATATGGGCTCACAAGTGGTTGTGAGTTGAGCAATAAACCTGCTAATGTAGTTTAGTCTACCGAGCAAACTTATCAACTCCGTTCTATTCTTGGGCGGGGGAAAATCCTGAATGATTTTGATTTTCGAGGGATCCTATTCAATTTCCCGACGACTGACTACAAACCTCAACAGCTTTCCAGATGGAACTCCAAATACACATTTTGCCGGTTTGAGTTTGAGATTATACCTGCGAAGCCTTTCAAAGAAATTTCTTAAATCTTTAACATGGTTGGCCAGACTTTTTGACTTAATAATCATATCATCCACGTAGACCTCAATCTCCTTATGCATCATATCATGAAACATAGTGGTCATGGCTCTCATAGATGTTGCTCCAGCATTCATCAAACCGATCGGCATCACTCGATAACAATAAGTTCCCCATGGTGTGATAAAAGACGTCTTCTCTGCGTCGTCGTCATCCATAATGATCTGGTGATATCCGGCATAGAAATCCACAAAAGAGGCAACCTTGTGTTTAGCACAATTGTCCAACAAAATGTGGATGTTGGGTAGTGGAAAATCATCTTTTAGACTTGCTCTATTTAAATCACGGTAATCAACACATACTCGAATTTTACCATCTTTCTTTTGTACGGGGACAACATTGGATAACCACATGGGATAGCGAGCCACTCGAATTACTTTGACTTCAAATTGTTTCATAATTTCCTCTTTAATTTTAATACTTAGATCCATTTTAAACTTCCTCAACTTTTGTTTGACAGGAGAGAACGCGGGATCAGTTGGCAATTTGTGAGTCACTAATTCAGTGCTTAAACCAGGCATATCTTCAGAAGACCATGCAAAAACATCCTTATAATCCATTAATGCTTGAATCATTTCATCTTTTAGCTGTGGCAAAACGTGTACACTGATTTTAGTTTCCCTAGTATCTTCTTGATCCCCTAGATTTATTGGCTCAGTCTCATTCAAATTAGGATTCGGTTTGTCTTCAAACTGTTCCAACTCTTTGCTTATTTCTTCTAGTGCTTTTTCTTCATCATATTCCCCATCCTGCTTTATTACATCTTGATTAGTTTGGATTTTAAGATCAGGTTGAAAATTCCACATGCATGTCATGTCATTAGAATCAGCATAAAGAGAACTGTGTAAGAAAAGAAAAACAAAATATATTAGACACGAAACAAAAGGGACATTGCATTTCATTAAACAAAAGATAGAAGGGTTTAAACATAGACGCCAACATAACATAAACAAACTAAAATCCGAATTACAACCCTAAAATAACTCGGATAAATAAAAAGAAAAACAAAATAAACTACCAAAACTCCCTCCTAATGTGGAGAGGAGTGACTTCCCAATTATTGAGCCGGATAGCTGGACCTATGAATTGCACGTCTGCCATACTGGTACTTTCTCCTGCTTCGACCATATCAACTTCAATACAAAGGTTTTGGAAGTCATCAACCAATTCAACCTTAAATTCCACATGCTTTGTGACACCACTCTTAACAAATGATCACTGAGTAGTGGCATTGGGCGAGGGAGTGACCATGTTTCCTTTTTCCTTCCCTTGGCTTTCTTCAGATCTTTAGCCGTAGGCTCAAATCCCAGACCAAACGTGCCCACGTTCTCACTCGGACATATGGAATGAACTATACCGCGCAGAGATGCTCCCAAACCTTTTCCTGGCTCAAATCTATATTTCCAAAGTTCACTCACTATTATGATAGAAGCAGAAGACAATTGTGGTCCCGGTATAGCCTGCCATTCAGGGATATGACTCACTGGCACTGTATTAAAAATTTGATAGACGAATGTGTCCTCTACATTATTTGCTTCAATAAGAGACAAGGGAGAATCTTCGTAGGCTGACTAGTCTCCTTCACCATGAATAACTACTTCTTACCTGTCATGCTCAAACCTAATCATTTAGTGCAGTGTAGATACAACCGCCTTAGCCTTGTGGATCCACGGCCTTCCCAACAACAGATTGTAAGAGGATTCTACATTCAATACTTGAAACTCTATGGCGAACTCAACATGCCTTATGGTCAACATTAGTTCTATTTCACCAATGGAATTTGATTTTGCACCATCGAAAGCCCTAACACAGACGTTGTTGGGCCTGATCCTGTCGGCACCAATATTCAACTTTTGCAAAGTAGAAATAGGGCAGATATTTGCACCTGAACCTCCATCAATCATAATATGAGTGACGTAGAAATCTTCACACTTTACTGTAATATAAAGGCCTCGATTATGCCCTGTACCTTCAACAGGCAATTCATCGTCAGAAAAGATGATCCGATTGACCTTAAAGATTTTTTCAACCATTTTCTCAAGCTGGTTGATTGTAATCTCCCTTGGAACATATGCTTGATTTAATACCTTCAGTAAAACATCACGATGCTCCTTGAAGTGCAACAGCAAAGATAAAAGGGAAATTTGAGCAGGGGTTTTCTTCAACTGGTCTAATATTGAATACTCTGGCAATTTTATCTTTTTCAAAAATTCTTCGGCTTCTTCTTCGGTGATAGGATTTTTGATAGATGACGGTCCACTCACCGTTGGCTTGGACTTTCTTAAGCTTTCGTGCCTGAAAGCTTA
>NC_061115.1:215501255-215503694 GCF_002878395.1 Capsicum annuum | reverse complement strand
CAAAAATTCTTCGGCTTCTTCTTCGGTGATAGGATTTTTGATAGATGACGGTCCACTCACCGTTGGCTTGGACTTTCTTAAGCTTTCAGGCACGAAACATCTTCCTGACCTAGTCAAACCCCCTACCTCATCTACATCTTCCACAACTTCTTTCCCATGATAGGTCATCACAGTCCGCCCATAATTCTAGGGAATTCTTTTTGTATCAACTATCGGAGGTTGGGTCACCGGTTTGTGGACAATAGGTGCTGCCAGTGCTCTTTTAACCGTCAAGATGGGCTGACTTAGAGCTCCTACCACCGTCAACTTAGGTTTATCCTGACTTGAATCAACATACCTTATGGCGCCTTGTACTATTATCAGGGGTTTCTTTGTGCTTTCTTGGGCTTTATCTTCTCTCATTCCTTTCCGGTTCAATGATATTGCTTTTAAAGACCCGCTATATTTATATATTTCTCCTCAATGGTCTGTATCTTGACAATAGGCTTACAACCCCTCGAAGACTCTTTCCCATCATATATCAATTCTAACATATTGGCTTCAGCATGGGTTGGCAGCGGATTCTGGTTAATGTTTGGACCCTCCGGAGCCTGGACCAGCATTTGATTTGTGTTAATTAAATCTTAGACAACTCTCTTTAAATGCCAGCATTTCTTGATATCCTGGCCTGGCATATCAGAACAGTACACACACCTTAAAGAATAATCGAGATTCCTCGGTGGTGGATTTGAAAGCCTCCCTTGAATTGGGCTTAAAACCTTGAACTTTCTCAACCTATCAAACAAGCTAGCATATGATTCCCCAAGAGGTGTGAATTGATTTTTGATCGCCTTCTTCTTTTTATACTCGTGCCTAGGTTGAAAACTGGGTCTGGAGGGGTTTTGGTAATTTGGTGGAGCGAATGGGCGATTTTATGGAGCTTGCGCACGCCATTGCGGGTAAGAAGGGGTTTGGGCATATGGTTGCATGCTATATACTGGGTACGGAGGTGGTGGAATAGAATATAAAGGGTTTTGTGGAGGTTAGTAATGGTGGGGAGGGGATAGGGGCGAGGTGGTCTTTTGGGATAGGAATGGGTTCCAGCTATGACAGTCGCCATGTCCTCTTTCTTCTTTCTACCTCCAAATGCACCAGATCCACCTTGAATCACTTGTGTGGTGGCTTTTAATGCGGCAAAACTCACTATTCGGCTGGTCTTAATTCTATCCTCTATCATCTCCCCCATTTTGAGGACTTCCATAAAAGACTTTCCCATTGCCGGAAGTAAATGTTGAAAATAGGTCTCATCTTGCGCCTGAATGAAAACTTCTACCAACTTACGTTCTTTCATTGGAGGCTTTACCCTAGCGGCCTGTTCACGCCACCTTATCGCGTATTCCCTAAAACCTTCAGTGCTCTTCTTCTTCATGTTGACCAAGGATTTTTTATCCGAAATCAGATCGATATTGTACTGAAAATGTTGAACAAATTCAGAAGCCAAATCATCCCAGCTGTTCTATTTATCGATATATCCATCGATAAACCATTCTGAGACCAGATCTGAAAGACTCTCGCCAAAGAAGGCCATGAGCAATTCTTCCTTTCCTCCTGCAGCCCTCAACTGGTTGCAATAACGTCTTAAGTGTGCCATAGGATTGCTGTGTCCTGCATACTTCTCGAACTTAGGCATCTTAAAACCGGGGGGAAGATTGATGTCTGGGAACATGCAAAGATCTTTATAGGAAACACTCCTATAATCTCCGATTCCTTGCAAAATTCTCATCGCTTGTTCTAAACTTTTCAATTTTCGGGCTATGATATCCTGTTCCTCCATTGCGATAGGTTTCTCCATATCAAATGGAAATACAGGTGGCTGAGTGTACCCATACGGTTCATTCATTTGCAAAGTAGGCTCCGGGGCATAATACTGACTATCTAAAACCTTCAGTATTGGCTCACTGGCAGACCTGGGAAGCCTCATTGTGGGACGCGCAACATATATGGGAGTTTCATGTGGTGGCGGAGCCACGAATACCGGTGTGATCGGTGGCGCTAGCTGAGCAGCGGGTCTTGATCGGGGAGCTGCCACGGGCACACCAGAACTGCCAGGATAATAATGTCGCGGAGTGAATCCCGGCGCGTGCTCAGGTGACTCAGTAGGAGCAGAGAATTGTGCCTGAGAGAGCGGTGGGCAATTAGAGATATTCCCAAGACCTTCAGAGAGTGGAGGAGGAGGCATTCCACTGGCCCATGCCCGGTGCAAATCTATGAATTGTTGCCTGAGCCTTACTACCTCATCATTGTGTTCAGAACTTTCTTCCCTGTGATCTTGATCCGGGTCAATGAGCGAATTTTCAATCTCCCTGCTAGCCATGGCGAGCTTTGCTTTGGATCTGGTGAAGTATGGGTCACTAGCCAGAGTGCTGCAAACCTACCACTGTTATCTGAAAGAACATGCTC
>NC_061115.1:215424807-215501155 GCF_002878395.1 Capsicum annuum | reverse complement strand
TGCCAGGATAATAATGTCGCGGAGTGAATCCCGGCGCGTGCTCAGGTGACTCAGTAGGAGCAGAGAATTGTGCCTGAGAGAGCGGTGGGCAATTAGAGATATTCCCAAGACCTTCAGAGAGTGGAGGAGGAGGCATTCCGCTGGCCCATGCCCGGTGCAAATCTATGAATTGTTGCCTGAGCCTTACTACCTCATCATTGTGTTCAGAACTTTCTTCCCTGTGATCTTGATCCGGGTCAATGAGCGAATTTTCAATCTCCCTGCTAGCCATGGCGAGCTTTGCTTTGGATCTGGTGAAGTATGGGTCACTAGCCAGAGTGCTGCAAACCTACCACTGTTATCTGAAAGAACATGCTCATCAAAGATGACATCCGTTAGGATTAGGGCACACAACAATCATGGGAATCACGTTGGTAAAATTATCCTAAATTCATGTTCATTTCTACCAGCTTTTGAGGGTAGTGAGGTCATTGTAACATCATCCTAATTTTTGTCTACACTTTTTTATCTACACTTATTATTATTTTTCTTTCCCTCTTTTTTTTTTTTTTTTTTTTTTTCGTATAATGTTGTACATGAATCAGATCTTGCGTAGTTCGGGCCTTTCTTTTTTTTTTTGCGAAAATGAAAATAAACAAACAAGGAAAGACGTAACAACAAAAACGTACAAAATTTTGGGACCACTTTAAAACTAAACAACAAATACGAAACAACATTCTAGACCCCTAAGACAACATAGGTGAAATTACTAAAAAGACTCTAATACCAAAAACAACTTGACTTCGACTTAAAACAGACACCACCCTACAATGACAGACACATAAAAGACTCAAACTAAATAAAGATAAGAAGTGCTCTTTCAGACTGGTGCGCTGCGTGATGATCCTGGCTGATATGGACCTACCTCTGAAGTTCTTTTTCTACAATTTAAACTTTGTAGCATATCCTGAAAGACACCCGTATTCCTGCTTCATGAGGAGTGTACTTGGAAAGATTATTCTGACACCTTTCTACCATCTCAAATCTGCTAACTGAACCCTCAGCGTTTCTACTTTGGACCCTACGCTTTCATCCTGATGGTCGTCTACTATGCATTCTTCCTGTATTCTCGCTCTAAGCTGCGCTTGTAAGGGTTGACTGATACCCCTAGGGATATATTAAAGCCAGGCCCCATATCCCTGAGTGTATCCCGGATTATCGAAACTTTCTTTGAGTGTGTCCACACTTAGCTTTGTTGCATGCTTCCAAAACTGCTCATACCTGCTCTCACCTAAGTCTTGGTCCTTGAAGTACTTAACATCCTTCAAAAGATCCACTACTGGTGGCATGTCCTGTAGCCTACCTAACTGGCGCATTACCCTAGAAGGATTGTCTGGTCTAGTGCAATTGAGCCCTAACATAACTAATGGGAACTGCGTCTGACAACCCAATAAGATTATTTTCGGTCGAAGCCACAGATAAGTTCACAAAATGTTATCCCCGATTCTTGATTCAAGAAATTCAATCCAAGCCTCGACTCCCACGGGTAGCGAGAATTTATCCAAACGTAACCTGGAGTCCATGGCTTTCACTCGATTGGGAATACAACGATCTAACACGTCTAGTCTAACTAAGGAAGGCGAATGTAAATGCTCCATCACCCATATCTGTAATATCAGGTTACTGCCCTAAAAAAATCTCCTTCCCCCCTTCACTTCGGTTAAAGCCTTATACATTTCTGTTAAGATCATGGGTATGAGAGTGAACCTGCCTTTTTGATTAATGCCCTTGTCATTTTAATCCTTATGAAATAGGGCCATCACCACAGATTGCAAATGGGTATTAATACGTCTTTCTTCTAGTGGAATCAATAAAGTACCTAACAAAGCGAGGGTGAAGACTTCCAGATGCTTTCTCTCCCGCTTCTCCTTAGTCGCATGAAATTCATCCCAAAAACAATCAAAACCTTCCGAGAGTGCAAATCTAGCGAACAAAAAATCTAGGGAAACCCGCGAGTCACTTAAACAACCCAAACGGATACCCTTACTTTTTAAACCACAAGACTGCAAAAATCTCATGCCAGTATGATTTTGCGCTCGGATCATATCCTTCTCGATATAGGGCAAATGCAGCAAATCGGATATTTCTGCAAAAGTAGGAGTCATTTCACATTCCCCAAACCTGAACACCAAACTACTTGGATCCCAAAAGGTCAACAAAGCTTCTATTAAATCTGGACGAGGGGTAACATGCAGAAGTTCAGTAAGATCCCTTAATATTTTAATCAGTTTCTGCTAATAAACATAGTTAAACATTTCCCACCATTTGATTAACTTTTTGGGCACCTTGACAACCATCAGAACTCTATACTTGGTGGATAAATCCATCCTGTAATAACACATAAGACGTTATCTCAAAAATTCGACAGAAGTAGAAGATTCCCAACCCTTGGGATTTTTGATGCAAACCACATTCATGACTCTAATTTTCCAAAAAGAACTACTGAGCGAAATCAGTCTACTTGGCAAACCATTCTAGATTACGGGACGAGAAACCTAGGCTAATACTAAGACCAAGGCCGACACAAAAAAAATTACCGAACCCGCTGAGGGTTGCCTATGTATCCCAACTCGAGGGAAGGGAATCAGGTATGCGTAGTTCAATCAGATTGGACAATTAACGATTTACTAATAAATTGGTTCTAACTTATGAGACACTATCAAAGACAAACGAAAAAAAAACTTTTAGATTTTTAGCTAGACACTGACAACACTAATTATGAAGAAAAAATCTTTTTGGCATTTTTGTTTTTGAAAAATAAGTAGAAAAGGCAAACAAAATCTTTTTTTTCATCATTTTTTTTGAATTTACGGTACTTTACAAAACGTAAAAAAAAATCTTTTTGACTTTTTGGATTTTTAAAATCAAAAGTCATAACGAATTCTAAAATAAACTACGACATTTCTCTTTTTTTTTTTCATTCCTTTTTTTTTTCATTCCTTTTGACTTACTTTTTCTATAATATTTTTTTTCATTTTTGCCTATGCACCTTACTCCTAAATTTTATTATTATTATTATTATTATTATTATTATTTTTTTTTTCCAAAATCAGTCCGTCAAATGACCACGTTACCCTTAAAAATGCAATAGTTAGCATGTAGGGATGCTTTAGAGGTGAGTCTCCTGCAAAGGGCCGTGTGGGTCCCGCTAGGTCTCCATATGATGCACATAAGCATGACCTAAAGGCTGACCTACGTTGTGGTTCACTAACAAGGCTGTTCGGGGGAGCGTATGGTCGATAGTGGCTGCTTTGCTTTCCACCCACTCCATAACACCGACGGCTCCCTCCCTAAAATAAGGGTGACTCAACTAGAGGTTGTGTACAACACGTGTACTACGGACTTGTTGTAGAAAGAAGGCCGGGGGGTAGACACATGATGATAGATATAAAGCGGTAACACATAGGATAAATACTATAAACAAATAGCACAAAAACGCACAAAGGTGAAAACAATAACACAAACAAAATCACAAACAATGCTTATACACTCGTAATGCCAAACAAAGCCGATACGACTCCAAAAATAGCTCGAATTCTAAAAACTTGTGATGAGTCCTAGGAGAGTCGCCAGAAGCTGTCACACCCCTTTTTTTACGTACTCCAAAAAATGTATATTTTAAAGTTCGAAAGGGCTTTATTATTTAAGTGACAAGAAATGAAAATTTGTTTCGAAAAAGGATTATTTGCATTTTTTTTATTCAGAGTCGCCACTTGGCATAATCCGGTGTACCAAGTCCCTTTGGAAAATCCTTTTTGAAACCATTTGACTCTTAAACTGGTTTGCGAACAGAGATTCCGGCTAAGGAATTCTGTTGACCGAGGGAAAGGTGTTAGGCACCCCTCGATCCCGTGGTTTGACCACAATCGCTTGGTAGAATGTATCAACTATTTTCGAATTATGAAATGTATAAAACACACAAAAGCACACAAAATAATCAAACAATAAACAAAACAAAACAAAAATGTAAAGTTCAGTCCAATTATTGCAACCCAAAATAAAAATACCGAAATAACCTACACTAGTCCTAAACCATGCTTTACCCGATGCCTCGGGCCTTGATCACGAGCATCCTTAGCGTACAAAATTCTTCGGGGCATTCCCCGATGAGTAAATACAAATTACCTCGGGGCATTCCCCGGTTAAATAAATACACTTTCCAAATACGATAAACAAGACATTCAACAAATATTCCAATCATTCCAACGCTACGCCGATCCTAAGCTTGCCTACCCGAGCTTACTATTTGCCTACCCGCTCGACGATATATCGCATTCAACATCAACAATGTATGAAAAATATCATAATATTCACTTTTATCAATTTTTCGATTCCCGTTCCCAAATTTCATTTTAAACTAAATTTTCACCACTCACCATTTCTATTTCAGCGACCCCATAATCACTTTTCAACAAAATTAAACAAGTCCATGTCAAAATATCAGACTATCACCAAACAAGACAACATACGTTTATCACCAACAAGCATCAAGCAACACACGAACATCCAAATCGAAATACGAAACATCTCAAATAATAAAATAGATAAGAGAAAGTGTACAGTTGGACCTCGATTGAAGCTTTTATTGTGCTAAAATATGTGATCAAAAGACAAAGTCGGATCCAAAAAACTCTCGATTTGAACCTTGATAACCAACAACTCCAAACTCGATATTGGATTCAACCGGACAGATTGGAAACAAAAAACCACGACACAGCCTTACGATGAATGACCCACAAACCCGAATAAAACTCAAAAACAACCCAAGATCTTAAATTTGAAACCCCAAACAATCGATTTCCAACTAACCTTGTATGAGCAAAACCAACTCAGATGGATTTAAACCCGAAGAGATAAGAAATATCAAATAATCGAGACTGAAATTATGAAAAATCGAAAAGACCCATACGCGAAATATCATCGGAATCGATGGAAAACGGGCTGGGTGTCGTTGATCGATCACCGCTTCACTATTTCTGGTGCCTGCTGCCGTCGCCGGAGAGAGGTCGGGTCGGCGGCTGGATGCTGACCGATGCCGGCTACCGTCACCGGAGAGAGGTGCGGACCGAGAGAGAGAAAACTACAGCAATGGTGGGCTAGCTATCGTCGTTGTGGTTGAGACGATGGCGGCGTATCGCCGGAGGGAGAGAGGAGGAGATCGAGAGTTGGAGCGGCGCCGGTGAAGTCTTCTTCTTTTTTTTTTAGAAAAAGAATGGGAGCCTAGAGTCTGATCTTTTCTCTTTGTTACTGTTCCCCTTTTGTTTGTGAAAGTATATGTGTATATATTGTGAGGTGGGTATTGGGGTAGGGTAGGTGGGGTAGGTATGGGGTGGTGAGGTGGTTTATTTTGATTGGGTAGGTTGTTAGGATAAGATAGGATTTGTTTGGGATTTTGTTTATTGTTATTTTATTTATTATTATTATTATTATTTGTTTTGTATTTTTGTGAGGGTATAATAACATGGGTGAAGGTACACGGTAGGAAAAAAATAAAATGGGTAAAAACGACATCGGGAAAGGACGAAATTAGGTGTCTACAAGACCAGATAAGACTACTCACTACTCACTGAGGAGATTTTTTAGTTATCTAGGTAATATTTGTTACCGCCTTAGTATTTTATCTTTTTTTATCTCAGACAGAAAATACCTAAATTGGTTTTAAAAAAATGATCTTAAAACATCTAAGTCATACTTTGAGACAGATGAAAATTTTTGTTTGAAAATTTCCAAAACTCTGTCATCTATCACAACAGATGGTAGTGCCTGTTTGATAATTTATAACAGATGGGTAGTTTATTGCAACAGATGACTTAACATTTGTTTTTATTCAATTTTAATTGAGTTCATATGTTCAACTAATACCTTAATTGATTATTCTAGGACTAGGGGTGAGTTCTCATAGGGTCAACTATACTTCAATTGAGTCTTTTAGAAATTGCATGATTAGACGATATTGCATTCCTCCTGACCAGAGTCGTCGATCGATCACGCTGAGATGAATCGATTTTTATTACCTAATATGTTCAACTAATACCTTAATTGATTAATCTAGGACTAGGGATGAGTTATCATCGAGTCAACTACAACAGATGGCAACACCTATTTGAAATTTTACAGCAAATCGATAATCTTTTGCAACAGATGACTTAATCTATTTGATTAATTCCAACAAATGGGTAATATGTTGCAACAGGTTGAACATTTATTTTTATATAATTTATCAACTAATACCTTTGATTAATCTAGTACTATGGGTGAGTTCTCATAGGGTTAACAACAACTTCACTTGTGTCTTTTGGCAATCACATGATGAGACGGTATTGCGTTCCTTCCGCCCAGAGTCATCGATCGATCACTATGAGCTGAATCAATTCTTATTACCTTATATGTTCAACTAATACCTAAATTGATTAATATAAGACTAGAGGTGAGTTCTCATAGGGTCAACTACAACTTCAATTGAATCTTTTGGAAATTACATAAGAAGACAGTATTACATTTCTCCCGACCAGAGTCATCGATCGATCACTTTGAGATGAATTGATCCTTATTACTTTCTTTGTTCAAATAATACCTTAATTGATTAATTTAGGACTAGGGATGAGTTCTCGTAGGGTCAAATATAACTTTAATTGAGTCTTTTGGCAATTACATAATGAGACAGTATTACGTTCCTCTCGACCAGAGTTATCGATCGATCAGTCTGAGCTGAATAAGTTATTAATACTTTATATGTTCTACTAATACCTTAATTGATTAATCCAGGACTAGGGATGTGTTCTCATAGGGTCAACTACAACTTCAATTGAGTCTTTTGACAATTGCATGATAAGACGGTATTGCGTTCCTCCCGACCAGAGTCATCTATCAATCACTCTGGGCTGAATAAATTCTTATTACTTTATATGTTCAACTAATACCTTAATTTATTAATATAGGGCTAGGGATGAGTTTTCATAGGGTCAAATACAACTTCAATTGAGTTTTCTTAGCAATTCCATAATGAGACGGTATTGCGTTCCTCCCAATCGGAGTCGTCGATCGATCACTCTGAGCTGAATTGATTTTTATTACATTATATTTTCAACTAATACCTAAATTGATTAATCTAGGACTAAGGGTGAGTTCTCATAGGGTCAGCTACAACTTTAATTAAGTCTTTTGGCAAATGCATGATGAGACAGTATTGCGTTCCTCCTGACCAGAGTCGTTGAGTGATCACTTTGAGATAAAGCAATTCTTATTACCTAATATGTTCAACTAACATAATACCTTAATTTATTAATCTAGGACTAGGGACGAGTTCTCATAGGGTCAACTACAACTTCAATTGAGTCTTTTGCCAAATGCATGATGAGACGGTATTGCGTTCTTCCTGGCCAGAGTCGCCCACTGATCACTCTGAGCTGAAGCAATTCTTATTACCTAATATATTTAACTAATACCTTAATTGATTAATCTAAGATTAGGGATGAGTTCTCACAGGGTCAACTGCAACAGATGGTAGCACCTATTTGATAATTTACAACAGCTGGGTAATCTGTTATAACAAATGATTTAATCTATTTGATAATTTACAATAGATGTGCAATCTATCACAACAGATGACTTAATCTGTTTGATAATTTACAAAAGATGAGTAATCTGTTGTAATAAATGACTTAATCTATTTGATAATTTACAAAAGATGGGTAATCTGTTGCAATAAATGACTTAATCTGTTTGATAATTTACAACAGATGGTTAATCTGTTGCAATAGGTTGAATATTTATTTTTATACAATTTCAATTGAGTTTATATGTTCAACTAATACCTAAATTGATTAATCTAGGACCAGGAGTGAGTTCATAGGGTCAACTACAACTCTAATTGAGTCTTTTGGTAATTGCATGCTGAGAGGATTAAAAATTATGCATATTTTTCATAATTTTAAAAAATAATTAAGATCAATTCGGACCAAATTAACATTTTCAAAACTTTTCATTCTTTTTCAAAATACAAATCAACCCATACAAATTATCCTTTTGTTAGAAAAATGTTTTATCATTTTAAATCTCGAGTTCTTGCTCTTTTCTCTCTCTCAATAATATAGTGCAACAACTACTCAACAAATTGCTCAACCCATCACAACAGATCAATTTTCTTCTCATTTTAAACCTCATTGGTGTTATTTTTGACTTCATTCTTGCTTGTATCGGTTGTTTTCTCTATTTTTGTAGGTAACAGAGTTCTCAAAGAGTTCTATATTTGTTATTTTTTTCTATAAAATAAGGGCTTTTAAGTTAATGATAAAAAAAGACTTTTAGTTGTATTACCTTCGAGAATGGGTTTATGATTTTGAGTTTTGATGGTAAGATCATAGGAAGAATTCAAAAAACCCTAGTTTTTGTCGCAATGTTCTACTGACTATCGTGGTGTTGTTGAAGGGTGTTTATGGTGTTGGTGGTCATGGTGGTGGTGGTCATCGTGGTGGCACTGGTGGTGTTTGTGGTGGCTGTTGGTGGCATTGGTTGGTGGTATTTGTGGTGGCTGTAGGTAGTGTCGGTATTCGTGGTATTTGTGGCATTGGTTGGTGGTGGCTATTGGTGTGTCGGTATTGGTAGTGTTTGTAATGTATTTTTTAAAATTTATGCTTACAACAATTGTAATGTAATTTTTGTTTTCTATTGTTTGTAGGTAAAACATGTATCCCAAAAGAAATGAAAATGAAAGTGGATCAGCTTCTGATCACCCCATAAAAAAGGCTATAGTATAGAGAGATTCGGAGGAGGTTCCTGAATAATCTCAGTCAGGGAAAAGTGAAGTTGAGGAGAGGTATGGAAATAATGTCGAGGGAGGTTGACCAGGGTCTGTAGATGGTGATGAAGAAAATAAAAGTGAGAAAGAGGAGGAATTAGAGAGTGAGAAAGAGGATGATCATCAACATGATGATAATGGATCACCAATGGGGCGTGACTTAATATCGACATCCCAGCATGATCCTGTCAAAACTTTTAGTATTGACAGGTTTCAAGTTGCGATGCCGATAAATGACCCTACAAAACTAACTGGTGAACTTATACTTAAATGTCAGTTGGGGAAGCCTTTTAATTATTTTAGGAATATTATGAAGAACGAAAACATAGACGAACTTTTTAAGAGGAGTTGTTTTGGATTCTTTTTTGAGCTGCCTGAGGACCCCCCTACTCGTTTCCAAGTGAGGATAGTATATGGTCTTATCAAACGCAGGATCAAGTACATAGGGGATGATAAAGATTCAGAGAAAGGGGGGAAAATATGGATGAAATCTGGATCAACTACTATGGCATGATGGTTTATTTTAGCTTGGAAGAGTTTTTATAGTGACGGGCTTGAGATGCAATTGTTCAGAAGAACCTATCGCCAAGGGAACACCCTGCAAAAGATCCAAGGCAAGAAGGATGGCCAAACTACCAAAATAAAATATAGGGAATGCATTGTCCCAGCGACCGCCCAGCAAAATCAATAAATGCAAGGAAAAAATAAATGGGTTGTTGGACATTGCTCGATGTGGCTACAAAGCTTCAGATTTGTTGACAGATCTCAGAGATAAAATCATACCAAAGCAGTACATGGAGCAATTTTTCTTAGTTTGATTTTCCCATTCAGTTATATTGGCAAGATACGCCAACAAGGTCATATAAGATGATTTGTTGGCGCGTGCTGAGGATTTTGATAAATTCAACAATTATCACTGGGGATATGATAACGTCTACTTGACTGTTCAATATTTACTGACAAAGCTATCCTAGGGACAGCACATTATACGGCTTTCCTTGGGCTTTCATGGTAAAATTAATCACTATTTTATTCATCCGTTAATTTATATTGAATATAGTTATTATGACTTTTTTTGCTTGCTTCCTGTTTATATTTTTTAGGCTTGGGCATTTGAAGCCATTCCTTTCCCCCGAAAGAAGGTAATGGATAGCGGATGAGGTTTATCATCCAAGGATGTTTAGGTGGTTGACTATAAAGAATAACCCAAGAATTAAGGAGGCTGATCTCTTTAACCCTCTGTATGATGCATTACGTCTTCTTCAAGTAAGATAACTTTACTCAATGAAAGATATTGAACAGATGTTATATCCGGTGAAATAGATATTCTATCTGATACACCAGATGGAACATCTATTGCGATAGATTACCCGTCCTGTGTCAATTAGTGCAATAGATGGGTAATTTGTTACGATAGACGATTGATATCTTGCATACGATTAACCATCTATTGCTTTAGTTCTTTGAACATGACTCATAATAGATTAACCATCTACAACAAATTATGCAACAGATGGGTAATCTGATGTAACATATTATTAATCTATTGCGATATACAAATCCTCTTTTGCATAACATGTAACCCAACAAATTATCCATCTTATACAATAGATTGATAATTTGTTGCAATAGATAATTGATATTTTGCAATAGATTATCCGTCTATTGCTTTGGTTCTCTTAACTCGACTCAAATAGATTTTAACTACCTACCGCAAACTATGCAATAGATAGGTAATCTGAAGCAACATATTGTTAATCTATTGAAACATGCAGATCATCTGTTGCATAAGTTGTTTGTGTTAACACATAACCCAACTGTGAAAATTATTATATTATATGATTTAAATACATCTGTCCTTTTTTTATAGGTTGTGCATCCATGGATTGTGCCTATTGAGAAGGAGTTGGGGATTACTTCTTTTATTACTCTAGGTCATGTTGATACTATAGCAAACCCAATGGTGGAGTTAATAAAGAAGGATTGACTAGATCAACAACCTTAAAAAGAGCAGTTAGGCAAGGTCAGCCTAATTTTGAGGCTGTTCATGACCAACCTACTGAGGCAGATCTGCGTGCTTCTTCTGGTGGAGTTGTTGGTGTTGGTGGCAGGTATGCTGATGCTACTACCACTCGTGATGATGAGCATGTTGATAATCAAGAAAAAATAAATATGTTTGAAACACCTCTTTCACAAGTCTCTCTAACCCTTATACAGGCCCCAGTTTTATTGACTGGGTGACTCTAAAATTTTTATTTGGTTGGACCGAGCCCTGAATAGGGCAGCCTACATATCTTACTCCTAAGAGATGAGAATTAGGTCGAACGTAGTTCAATCAGTTATTCTTTGTTTGGATTTGATTTTTTTTTATTTACGAACTCTTTCTTTTATTCTTATTTTTTCTTGACATTTATCTTTGACTCTATTTTGATTCCAAAAGTGAGATATGAAAGAAAATAAAACTAAGCTCAAACGGATAAACAAAGGATGACACAATGTTTGGATAGAAGAATAAAATGCCTCCATCATATCAATCTTCAAAATGCAAGTACTAAACATGCAATAAAATCAACAAAGGATAAAATATCATACATAATATCTTTTGACCGCATCAGAATTGATAGCCATTTTTGCCATTTTGCCTTCAATATCTGTCAAATATAAGGCTCCATTGGGAAACACTTTCTTCATAATGAAAGGACCTTGCCAATTTGGGGAGAACTTGCCTTTCGCTTCAGCCTGGTGAGGAAGGATACGCTTCAATACCAACTGACCAACTTCAAAATTCCTAGGTCATACCTTTTTGTTATACGGTCGAGCCATTCTCTTATGGTATAATTGACCATGACATACCGACGTTAGCCTTTTTTCCTCAATCAAACTCAATTGTTCCAGTCGGGTTTTGATCCACTCGTCATCATCAATCTCTGCTTCCACCATGACTCGAAAAGAGGGAATTTCAACTTCTGCAGGATTGACTGCTTATGTCCCATACACCAATAAATATGAAGTTACCCCTGTTAAAGTACGAACAGTAGTGCGATAATCTAGCAATGCAAACGATAACTTCTCATGCCATTTTCTAGACCCTTGTACCATTTTCCACAGTATCTTCTTGATATTCTTATTATCGGCTTCCACTGTACCATTAGCCTTTGGACGATATGGAGTGAAATTTCGGTGTGCAATCTTAAATTGTTAACACACTTCTTGCATCAAATGACTATTGAGATGGGCAGCATTGTCTGTAATGATCATCGCTGGAATTCCAAACCTCCAAATGATGTTGGCATGAACAAAATCTACTGCCGCTTTCTTTATTACTGACTTGAAAGTTACTGCTTCTACCCACTTTGTAAAGTAATCTATGGCCACTAAAATGAATCTATGCCCATTTGATGCTTTTGATTCAATCGGCCCAATCACGTCCATAACCCAAGCTATGAAAGGCCATGGAGCAGACATCAGGTGCAACTCAGCAGAAGGGGACTGTATCAGATCACCTTGTACCTGACATTGATGACATTTTCGAACAAAATGAATAGAATCCCTCTCCATGGTAAGACAATAGTAAACTCCTCTGAGAATCTTCTTAGACAAGACATAACCATTCATATGAGGCCCGCATACTCTGGAATGAACCTCAACCATGATTGCTGAAGCTTCTTTTGCATCAACACTCCTCAAAAGTCCTAGATCCGGGGTTCTCTTGTATAAGATTCCCCCACTTAATAATAATCCACTAGCCAAATGCCTAATAATCCTCTTTGGATCATTGGTGGCATGTGTTGGGTATTCTCCTGACTGGATGTAATGCTTGATATCAAAGAACCAAGGTTTGCCATCGAGCTCTTCTTCAACTACATTATAATAAGCGTGTTGATCACGACTCTGTATATGCATTGGATCGATGTAGGACTTATTAGGGTGTTGGAGCATTGAAGGCAAAGTGGCCAAAGCATCAACAATCTCATTGCGAATTCTCGGGATATGCCTAAACTTTACAGCCACAAACTGTTGACATAGATTTTTCAGGCATTGTCAATACGGTATTAGCTTTAAATTTCGTATCTCCCAATAACCTTGAATCTGATGGACAAGCAAATCTGAATCCCCCAACACTAATTGTTCCTAGACTTCCATGTCAATAGCTAGACTCAAACCCAGAATGAAAGCTTCATATTCTGCCATGTTATTGGTACAATAAAATCGAAGTTGCGCTGCTACAGGAAAATTTTGTCCCGCCTCAAACTTCTCGATGGCTGACTACAAACCCCAACAGCTTTCCAAACAAAACTCCAAACACACATTTTGCTGGGTTGAGCTTGAGATTATACCTATGAAGCCTTTCAAAGAAATTTCTTAAATCTTTAACATGGTCGGCCTGAATTTTTGACTTAATAACCACATCATCTACATAGACCTCAATCTCCTTATGCATCATATCATGAAACATAGTGGTCATGGCTCTCATGTACGATGCTCCAATATTCTTCAAACCAAACGGCATCACTCGATAGCAATAAGTCCCCCATGGTGTGATAAAAGATGTCGTTTCTGCGTCTTCATCATCTATAATGATCTGATGGTATCCGGCATAGCAATCCACAAAAGAGGCAACCTCGTGTTTAGCAGAATTGTCCAGCAAAATATGGATGTTGGGCAACGAAAAATCATCCTTTGGACTTGCTCTATTCAAAGCACGGTAATCAACACATACTCAAATTTTTCCATCTTTCTTTGGGACAGGAACAACATCGGATAACCACGTAGGATAACGAGCCATTGGATGACTTTGGCTTCAAGTTGTTTCATGATTTCCCCTTTGATTTTGATACTTACATTAGTTTTAAAATACCTCAACTTCTGTTTCACACGGGGGATATGGGATCAGTTTATAATTTATGAGCCACTAATTCAGTGCTTAAATCAGGCATATCATCATAAGACCATGCAAAAACATCCTTATAATCAATTAATGCTGGAATCATTCCAACTTTTAGCTGCGGAAAAACATGTACACTGATTTTAGTTTTCCTAAAATCTTCTTGATTCCATAGATAGATTGGCTCAGTTTCATTCAAATTAGGATTCGGCTTGTCTTCAAACTGTTCCAACTCTTTGCTTATTTTATGTAGTGCCTATTCTTCATCGTATTCCCCCTCTTGCATCATTATATCTTGATTAGTTTGGATTTTGGGATCAGACTGAAAATTCCACATGCATGTCATGTCATTAGAATCAGCATAAAGAAAAAAAACAAAAATGAAATATATTAGACACGAAACAAAAGGGACATTGCATTTCATTAAAAGGGAAAGATAGGAGGGTTTAAACACAAATGAAAACATAACATAAACAAACTAAAATCTGAATTACAACCTAAAAAACTCAGAAAAACAGAAAGAAAAATAAAACAAACTACCAAAACTCCCTCCTGACGAGGAGATGAGTGAATTCCCAATTATTGAGCTGGACAACTGGAACTATGAGTTGCACGTCTACCCTACTGGTACCTTCCTACTTCAACCATGTCAACTTCGATCAGTAGGTTTTGGACGTCATCAACCAATTCATCTCCAAACTCTATAGGTTCCCCGACACCGCTCTTGATGAATGACTTACTGAGTAAGGTCACTGGGCGAGGGAGTAACCATGTTTCCTTTTTTCTTCCCTTGGCCTTCTTTAAATCTTCAGCCGTAGGTTCAAATCCCAGACCAAAAGTGCCCATGTTCTCATTCAGACATATGGGATGAACCATATGTCATCATGACAGAAGCGGGAGACAATTGTTTCCCTGGAAAAACCTATTCTTCAATGAAAAGATTCACCGACACTGTATCAAAAGTTTGATTGACAAATGTCTCCTCTACATTGTTTGCTTCAATAAGCGACAGGGGAGAATCTTCGTAGGCGGACAAATCCTCTTCACCATGAACAACCACTTCTTGCTTGTCATGCTCAAACTTGATTATTTGGTGCAATGTAGATGCAATTGCCTTGGACTTGTGGATCCACAGTCTTCCCAACAACAGATTGTAAGAGGAGTCTATATTCAATAATTGAAACTCTATAGGGGCGAGGCAGTTTTTTGGGATAGGAATAGGTTCAAGCTACAATAGTCACCACGTTCTTTTTTTTTACCTCCGAACGCACCAGATCCACCTTGAATTACTTGTGTGGTGGCTTTCAACATGGAAAAACTCACTATTTAGCGGTCTTGATTCCGTCCTTGATCATCATTTCCATTTTGAGAACATCAATAAAAGACTTACCCATTGCCGGAAGTAAATATTGAAAATAGGTTTCATCCTGTGCCTGAATGAAGACCTTTACCAGCTTACTCTCCTTCATTTGAGGCTTTACCCTGACAGCCTGTTCACGCCACCTTATCGCGTAGTCCCTAAAGCCTTCAGTGCTTTTCTTCTTCATGTTGACCAAAGATTTTTCGTTAGAAATCAGGTCGACATTATACTAAAAATGTTGCACAAACTCAGAAGCTAAGTCATCCCAGCTGTTCCACTTGTCGATATCTTGATTGAAAAACCATTATGAATCCAGATCGAAAAGACTCTAGCCAAAGAAAGCCATAAGCAACTCTTCCCTCCCCCTTGCAGCCCTCAATTGGTTGCAATAACGTCTCAAGTGTGCCACGGGATCATCGTTCCCAGCATACTTCTCAAACTTGGGCATTTTAAAACCGAGGGGAAGGTTGACATCTGGGAACATGCAAAGATCTTTATAGGAAACACTTTTATAACCTCTGATTCCCTGTAAATTCCTCATGTCCTATTCCAAACTTTTCAATTTCCACGCTATGACCTCTTGTTCCTTTATTGCGATAGGTTTCTCCGTATCAAATGGAAATGGAGGTGGCTGAGTATACCTATATGGTTCATTCAATTTCAAAGTAGGCTCCGAGGCATGATACTGACTATCTAAAAACTTCCATATTGGGTCGCTAGTAGACCGAGGAAGCATCATTTCTGGGTGCACAACATAGGTGGGAGTTTCAGGTGGTGGCGGAGCCACGAAAATAGGCACTGCCGGTGGTGCCGACTGAGTCACGTGCCTTGGTTGAGGAACTGCCAGGGGAACACTAGAAGTTCCAGGGTAATATTGCCGCGGAGTGAATCTGGTGCGTACTTCGGTGACTCAATGGGAATAGAGAATTACGCCTGAGAGAGCGGTGGGAAATTGGGGATATTCCCAAGATCTTCAGGGAGTAGAGGAGGAGGCATGCATCTGGCCCATGCTCGTTGCAAATCTAGCAATTGTTGTCTAAGTCTCAATACCTCATCATTGCGTTCTGAACTTTCTTCCCTGGGATCCTAATCTAGGTCTATGAGTGAATTTTCAATCTCCCTACTAGCTATGGTAAGGTTCACTTTTGATCTAGTGAAGTACGGGTGACTAGACAGAGTGCTGCAAACCAACCACTTATCTCAAAGAACATGCTCATCAAAGACAAAACCCGTTAGTATTAGGTCACACAACAAGCACGGGAATCACATTTGTAAAATTGTCCTAGATTCATGCGTATTTCTACCAACCTTTGAGGGTAGCAAGGTCATTTTAATATCATCCCGATCTTTTATATACACCCATTTGCTTCTTTACTCTAATCACACCTCTCTCTCATCAGTCCCCTTTTTAATCCTTTTTTCCCTTCTCTCATTATTCTTTTTTCTTTTTCTCTCTCGCTGTCTCTCTTTTTATCATTCTTTATGGCTTTTATTTTTCCTTAAAAATAAAAGAAAACTAATGAAAAAAAACCAAGAAACAAAATGATTAGATTGAACCCAAAAGTAGGTTGCCTACGTATCATGTTGTACATCAATCAGATCTTGCGAAGTTCGGGCGACACATACATAAATATTACAAAGTTGAGGATTTTTTTTTAAAATAAACAAAAGAAAGAACAACGCAACGTCAGAACATTTCATAAAAGAGACAACTAAAACAAACATAATTTAAGACAACTTTAAAAGTAAACAACGAAAGCTAAACAACACACTAGACCCAAAGGACAACATACGTATTGCTCCTAATAAAGACTCCAAAGTTAAAGCAAACTTGACACCGATTTAACAAAGACACAATACTACAAATGGCAGAAAATTAAAGGAATCAAACTAATTAAAAGATAGGAAATGCTCCTTCAGACTGGTGCTCTGCGTGATGACCCTGGCTGAGATGGACCTGCCTATGAAGTTCTCTTTCTCCCATTTAAACTATGTAGCATATCTTGTAAGGAACTTTTAATATTTGGGAAGATGCCTCTGGCACGTATTCCTGTCTCATGAGGAGTACTCTTGAAAAGATTGTTCTGACACCCCTCCACAGTTTTGAGCAAACCGAATAACTAAACTCTTAGTATCTCCACTTTGGCCCCCGCACCTTCTCCTGATGGTTGTCAATTATGCATTCTTCCTGTATTCTCCCTCTAAGCTGCACTGGTAATGGTTGGCTGATACCCCGAGGTATGGATCGAAGCCAAACCCTATATCCATGAGTGTACCCTAGATTATCCAGACCTACTTTAAGAGTATCCACACCTAGCTTTATTGCGTGAGTCAAGAACTGCTCATATTCTCACTCACCTAAGGCTTGGTCCTTGAAGTACTCAACATCCTATAGAAGATCCACTACTGGTGACATGTCCTGTGGCCTACCCAACTAGCGCATTACCCTAGAAGGACTGTATGGTCTAGTGTAATTGAGCCCTAACATAACTAGAAGGAGCTGCATCTGACAACCAAACAAGATTATCTTTGGTTGAAGCCACAAATAAGTCTGCAAAATGTTATCCTCAGTTCTTGACTCAAGAAATTCAATCCATGCGTCGACTCCCACTAGTAGTAAGAATTTATCAATGCACAACCTGAGGTCCATGACTTTCAGTTGATTGGGAATGCAACGATCAACCACGTCTGGTCTAACTAAAGAAGGCGCATGCAAATGCTCCATCATCCACAACTGCAATATCAGGTTACTGCCCTAAAAAAATCTCATTCCCCCATTCACTTCGGTTAAAGCCTTATATATCTCTGTTAAAATCATGGGTATGATAGTGAACTTGTCCTTTTGATTAGTTACCTTGTCCTTTTGATTAGTGACCTTGTCATTTTAGTCCTTACAAAATAGAGCCATCACCACAGATTGCAAACATGTATTAATACTTTATTCTAGCAAAAACACTAGAGTGCCTAATAGAGCGAGGGTGAAGACTTCAAGATGCTTTCTTTCCCACTTCTGCTTAGTCATAAAAATTCTTACCAAAAGTGGTTAAAACCTTCCAAGGACCCAAATCTAGCGAATAGAGAATCTAAGGAAATCCATGATTGATTCAGAAAACCCAAATGTCCTTTGTTACTGTTTAAACCACATCCTTGTAGAAATCTATTGCCTGAATGATTCCAAGATTGGATCATACTTTTGTCAATATAAGGCAAATGAAGCATACCAGATAA
The DNA here is from genome assembly GCF_002878395.1 of Capsicum annuum. Lineage (NCBI taxonomy): Eukaryota > Viridiplantae > Streptophyta > Magnoliopsida > Solanales > Solanaceae > Capsicum > Capsicum annuum. Next base: position 215,482,846 of record NC_061115.1, on the reverse strand, counting down.
TTCTGCCAAAGTAGGCGTCATTTCACACTTTCCAAACCTAAACACCAAATTACTAGGATCCCAAAAGGTCAACACAACATCTATTATATCTGGACGGGGAGGGACATGCAGAAATTCTGTAAGTTCACCTAATATCTTAATTAGCTCTTGCTTGTCAGCGTAGTTGAACGTGCCCCACCACTTGATTAACTTTTTGGGCACTTTAGAAACCATCAAGACTCTAGATCCTGTAGGCTTCATCCCGTAATAACAAGCCAAACTTACAACTCAAAATTCAAAACAAGACAAAGAACTCCCGACCCTCAGGATTTTTTCTTAGAAAAATGTAATGTGACATAGAGGGACAAACCGGCATATAACTCAAATCTACCAAACAGTACCGCCAAATGAAATCAGCCTACTTGGCAAGAATCAATTGACAACACTAGATTACGAGGAGAAAAACCCTGCTAAGATGGAGGCAAAGACCAAAGTAAAAAGAATACCAGACCCGCCGAGGGTTGCCTGCGTATCCTACATCGAGGGACGGGAATCAGGTACGCGTAGTTCATCCGGATTAGATAATTAAGAACAAAAACGAACTAAGGCTTGACCTGAGAGCCGGGATTATAGACGGACGATGAAAATAATTATCTTTTTGGGTTTTTAATAAACACTTTACATAAAATGACACCACTATGAAATTAAAATCTTTTTGGTGTTTTCGTACAAAATTCTTTTTTTTTTTGAGAAAATAAGTACGAAAGGTAAAATCTTTTTTTTCTATGTTTTTGGGATTGTGAAAAAAAAAGCCATAAAGAACTGCAAAAACAATGACACTCTTTTTTTCTTTTTTTTCATCTTTTTTTCTTTTTTTTGCATTACCCACACACTTTACTCCTAACACATGTTTTCCCCAAATTAGTCCGTCAAATGACCATGTTACCCTAAAAGATGCAACATTTCGCACGTTGGGATGCTTTAAAGGTAAGTCTCCTATGAAGGACCAAGTGGGCCCTGTAAGTCTCGACATGATGCACATAAGCATGACTTGAAGGCTGACCTAAGCTGGGGTTCACTAACAAGGCTGTTCGGGGGAGAGTATGGTTGATAGTGGCTACGAAAGCTTTCCACCTACTCCATACAGCCCAATGGCCCCCCTATCCTAAAATAAGGGTGAATCAACTATAGGTCGTGTACACACATATACTACAGACTTATTGCAGAAAGAATGACTCGGGTTATGCACATGATGCCAGATATAAAACGGTAACATAAAAAATAAAAATTGCAAACAAAGAGCATGTAGGCACTCACCAATGATAAACAATAACACAAAACAACACAATCAAAAATGTCTATACACCTAAAATGCCAAACTAAGCCAATACAACTCCAGAATAAGCTCAAATTCTGAAAAAGGTCCCCAGCAGAGTCGACAGGGCTGTCATACCCCTTTTTTAAACTCCAAAAAGAATTATCTGAAGGTTTGAAAGGGTTTTTATTGTTTAAGTGACAAAAGATGAAAATTTGTTTCGGAAAGGATTGTTTATATTCAAAACTCAGAGTCGCCACTTGGCATGAATCGAGTGTGCCAAGTAACTTTTGGAAATCCTTTTTTAAAATGATTTGACTCTAAAACTGATCCGCAAACAGAGATTCCAGCTAAGAAATTCTGTTGATCGAGGGAAAGGTGTTAGGCACCCCTCGATCCTGTGATTCGACCACGGTTGCTCGATGGAATATATCGGCAAATTTGACACTATGAATGTATAAATAATGCAAAAACAAACAACTAATCAATCAATCAAACAAACAAAACAAATCCAAAATTATAGTATCTAGTGCAGTTATACAATCCAAAATAGAAAAATGCGGAAAACATAAACCTACTCTATTCTAGGCTAATTCTAAACTGCGCTCCATTGCTTTCTCCATCCGATGTTCCAGGCTTTCATCACGGATGTCCTCCGAGTACAACATACTTCGTGGCATTCCCCGATGAAGAAATACATCAGATCTCGGGGCATTCCCCAATAAAATGAATACATTTTCTCAATTTTGTGTGTTAAAATAGAAAGAGCCATTCAACAAATATTCGCACATTCAAAAAATCACCATCTTCCATTTTTCTACAATTTGCCTATCCAAATTTATTATTTACCTACCCATTTAACGATCTAAAATATGATAATATCAATTTCAACAATATCCAACAATGAATCAAAACTAATCAACATCCACCTTATTCGATTCTCAACTCCTTCCCCCAAATTCCATTATCAACATGATTAACCAATTCAACATGAAATCAAACAGTCAAAGCCACCATGACAATCAAAATTGCTTAAACACACAATCAAAACATATCAACGAATCACACCATTACTCACGTAAAATTGACAAAATTATAAATAAAGGGATAAAAATTTGACCTCAAATATTGTCTCAGTCCACCAAATTTCTTTAGCAATTTCACGAATACATAGAAGGAGCCCCGACCGGAATAGTGCAAACCTCAAACCCACGATGACCTCAACTCGAGACCAATTCGATAATGCTAAAATAGAACAATGACTTTGGGGGTTTGGTTTAATGATGAAATGAGATATTGACCTACCGAATTTACCAAAATTAACGCGATGGTGGTGAACTGCTTTACTGGACGGCGATGGTGACGGGATACTTTGGTGAAGTGTTTCGTACCCCACAACTATTTTTGTTCCAACCCTCACTTTCGACCATGCTCCGATCAACCCCTACCCGTTGTCTTCTTTAATTTACGAGTGGGTATTTATTGTTTTTGGTGAGTTGTGTGTATTCCGGTGAGGGAGGCATTTTTGTGTGTTTTTTTGCTATGAATTTTCCATGGGAGCTGTGAGTGTATCAAATGAAGAAGAAAGGAAAAATCTGACCCCCTTGGTCAAGAAGAAGGGAAGCTCTATGTGTGTAATTTTTTATTTTCTTCCCCTTCCTTCTGAATTTTTTGTCTTGTGCATATGTCGCCCCTTACTGTTTCTCTCTGTTGTGTATATATTTATTCTCAAGAAAATAAAATAAAGTGGTCCCTCCTAGTTGTTGTGATCCCTTCCTGGAAGTTTCCTCAATGTATATATTTTCTTTGTGGCCAAGAAAAGAGAGAGAGAGGGAGGGTCACGTGGGTTAGGGTGGTATTGGGTGGTTAGGTAAGAGGTGAGGTGTTGTTTTTTTAATTGGAGGGGTAAGGGTTAGGTGTCTATTTTTGATTGGGTGGGTTGTTGGAATCTTTAAGATAAGACAAAATTAGTTAGGGTTTGTTATTTGGATAAAACAAAAAGGAATTAATTAATAAGTAAAAGATGAGGTGGTTATTCATTTGTTTTTCTTGAAGAAAATTATAAGATGGGGTTAAAGTGCGTGATAAAGGAGTAAGAATTATTCTCGACAGGAAAAAAGTACGTGTCTACATCATGCCCCCTTTGAATGTAAACATCGAGTGTTTTCATACAAAGAAGTAGACAACGAGACAAAATTTTGTCCCGATCATTATTCGAGGAAAGAAACAAAAGGAAGAAGGGAAACCGAGTCTTGACAAACATCCTACTACCCGAGTTATGAGGGAATCAAGTGATCGGTATCTTAAAAGATCGGAAGGAGGTGGACTATACCGAGTTGGAGAGTCGAGTGAGGTTCCATTGAGGTTCCGGTCTGCGGCTATGTCATTACATCAAAAATTAAAATTACAAGTTAAAACATAATTGAAATTACAAAATCCTATCTATGCAACTTTCCTTAACTCTTGACTTGAGTTTTATCACCCTATTTTTCAGGCGGGCTCCTAACCTGCAATTTCTTTCAACTTGTTGCTTGGTTTTCCATTGCTTCACTTTGTTGCTCGACTTTCATTTATTCGCCCTGCTCTTTAGGTGGGATTCTGACTTGCCATTTTTGTCCTTCAATTTCATCACCCTGTTCTTCAAGCGAATTCCTGCCTTGCAGTTTCTTCAATTTCTTGTTTCATCACTTTGTTCTTCAGGTAGGCTCCTGACTTATAGATTCATCACCATGTACTTCAAGCGGATTCCTGCCTTGCAGTTTCTTCAATTTCCCATTTCATCGCCCTGTTCTTTATGTGGGCTCCTGACTTACAGATTCATCACCTTGTTCTTCAGGTGGGCTCCTGAAATAAAAAATAAAACTAGAAACAAAATTATCCCCAACAAAGATTAAGATAAAGAGAGATTTCATTTTTCTGAAAGAAATGTCCCATTTTCCAGGATGGTCCTGAACAGAAAGTAAAATCCTATTTTTCAGGAGGATCCTGAACAGAAATTAAATTCTCACTTTTCAGGAGGGTTCTGAACAGAAAGTAAAATCCCATTTTTCAGGATGGGCCTGAACATAAAGTAAAATGCAATTTTTCAGGAGGGTCCTGAATAGAATATAAAAATTCCATTCTTCAGGAGGGTCCTGAACAGAAAGTATAATCCCATTTTTCAGGAGGGTCCTGAACAGAAAGTAAAATCTCATTTTTCTGGAGGGTCCTGAACTGAAAGTAAATTCTCATTTTCAGGAGGGGTCTTGAACAGAAGGTAAAATCCCATTTTTCAGGAGGGTTCTGAACAAAAGGTAAAATCCTATTTTTCAGGAGGGAGGGTCCTAAACAAAAAGTAAAATCTCATTTTTCAGGAGGGCCCTGAACAGAAAGTAAAATCCCATTTTTTAGGAGGGTCCTGAACAGAAGGTAAAATCTAATTTTTCAGGAGGGTCCTGAACAGAAAGTAAAATCCCATTTTTCAGGTGGGCCCTGAATAGAAAGTAAAATCCTATTTTTCAGGAGGGTCCTGAACAAAAAGTAAAGTCCCATTTTTCAGGAGGGCACTGAACAGAAAGTTAAATCCCATTTTCCAGGAGGTTCCTGAATAAAAAGTAAAGTCCCATTTTTTCAGGAGGGTCCTGAACAGAAAGTAAAACCCCTTTTTTTCAGGAGGTCCCTGAACAGAAAGTAAAGTCCTATTTATCAGGAGGGTCCTGAACTGAAATTAAAATCTCATTTTTCAGGAGGGTCCTGAACTGAAAGTAAAATTCCATTTTTAAGAAGGGACCTAAGCAGAAAGTTAAATCCCATTTATCAGGAGGGACATGAATTGAAAGTAAAATCCCATTTTTAAGGAGGGTACTGAACAGAAAGTAAAATTCCATTTTTAAGTAGGGTACTGAACAAAAGTAAAATCCCATTTTTCAGGAGGATCCTAAACAGAAAGTAAAATCGCATTTTTCAGGAGGGTCCTGAATTGAAAGTGAAAATCCTATTTTTCAGGAGGGTCCTAAACAAAAAGTAAAGTCCCATTTTTCAGAAGGGTCCTGAACTGAAAGTAAAATCCAGTTTTTCAGGAGGGTCCTGAACGGAAGTAAAATCCCATTTTTAGGAGGGTCCTTAACAGAAAATAAAATCCCATTTTTCAGGAGGGTCCTGAATTGAAAGTGAAATCCTAATTTTTAGGAGGGTCCTAAACAAAAAGTAAAGTCCCATTTTTCAGAAGGGTCCTGAACTGAAAGTAAAATCCAGTTTTTCAGGAGGGTCCTGAATAGAAAGTAAAATTCCATTTTCTAGGAGGGTCCTGAACAGAAAGTAAATTCCACAGATGTGTTTTTCCAGTGGTAACTGAATTTAGTGAAGCGAATTTTCCCTTGTTTCAACAAAGAAAATTTGTTAGTTAGAAACTTTGTGGTGGTTTGCTGCACTTGGCTTCTCAGGCTTCCACTCCAACAGTTGTTCCTTTCATCTTTGTTTCAGATTGCTAATGCTTGACCCTGTCTTGTCGCATCATTGATCCAAACCAGATTAGGGGAAAAACTTTGACTCAAATACCGAGTTTCTCTTTAAGCATGTCTCTGAGATGTCCCTTTTGAAAGCTGAATATTTCACGCATCCAAGAACCTGTTAGTTGATGAACTTTCTTTGCTATGTTTTGAATTACGATCCTGTTTCTTTCATGTGCTGGTCCTTGGCTTTTTCTCCTACAATTGAAAAACTTGGTAGCAAGTTTTGAAAACCTTTCTCACTTGTTTTGACATTGAAGAGACTTGACTTAAAATGTAAAGAGATGATGGTGAATTTTTAATAAATGACATAAAAATACAAAATATGAATATGTAAATGAAAGAAAAGGGCAATGTCCCTTATTCAAAAAAGGAACAAAAACTTATCTGGATACGGTAACCAGCTCCATTGACAATGACATGCATTTTGAATTAAGCTGCCTGATCTTCCTATCCAAACTTCCCATTTGTTGTTGAGTTCGTGCCTTTTACACTGAGCCTCTTCTTAAATCCATTGGACTTATATATCTCATTCAATTGACATCATCTTAAAATACTTTTGCCAACAAATCTCTTTCCTTTTCACTTTTCTCTCGAACTCGCCATCGCCTTACGGTGCCCATGAGGGTTTTCACCAATAAGACTCTCTCATTTTTTATTTTTCTCGACTCACCATCACCTTATGGTAGCGTGAGGGTTTTCAACAGTAAGACTCTTTCATTTTTATTTCTCTCGACTCACCATCGCCTTATGGTGCCCGTGAGGGTTTTCATTAGTAAGACTCTCTCATTTTTATTTCTTTCCTATTTCTTATGCTGAGGAACACAAGTAGTACCCTACAATGTATAATCATATCCATTGCATATTTAGCCTTAACACTATCACAGATTGATCTGAAGGACTTTCTTTGGTTGTAGGTTGGCTTTTGGATAAGGTTAGGAAAGGATGACAAGAGGCTCAAATGACACTTGAAGTGGGGGTGGGACTTACAACTTTAAGAATCAACTCAAACAATACATTAACTTATGCCATAATTTTGTTGACTGGGTGACTCTAAAATCTTTATTTGGTTGGACCGAGCACTGAATAGGGCAGCCTATGTATCTCACTCCTAAGAGAAGAGAATCAGGTCGCACGTAGTTCCATTAGTTTGTTCTTTGTTTTGATTTGATTTTTTATTTTTTTTTATTTTCGAACTCTTTCTTTTATTCTTTTTTCCTGACATTTATCTTTGACTCTATTTTGATTCCAAAAGAGGGATATGAAAGAAAAATAAAACTAACCTCAAACGGGTAACCAAAGGATGACACAATGTTTGGATAGAAGAATAAAATACCTCCATACTATCAATCTTCAAAATGCAAGTACTAAACATGCAATAAAATCAACAAAGGATAAAATATCATACATAATATCTTTTGACCATATCAGCATTGATAGCCATTTCTGCCATTTTTCCTTCAATATCTGTCAAATATAAGACTCTATTAGGCAACACTTTCTTTACAATGAAAGGACCTTGCCAATTTGGGGAGATCTTGCCTTTCACTTCGGCCTGGTGAGGAAGGATACGCTTCAATACCAACTGACCAACTTCAAAATTCCTAGGTCGTACCTTTTTGTTATATGCTCGAGCCATTCTCTTCTGGTGTAATTGACCATGACATACTGACGTTAGCCTTTTTTCCTCAATCAAACTCAATTGTTCCATTCGAGTTTTGATCCACTTGTCATAATCAATCTCTGCTTCCACAATGACTCGAAGAGAGGGAATTTCAACTTCTGCAGGAATGACTGCTTCTGTCCCATACACCAATAAATATGGAGTTGCCCTTGTTGAAGTGCGAACAGTAGTTCGATACCTAGCAATGCAAACGACAAATTCTCATGCCATTGTCTAGACCCTTGTACCATTTTTTTGCAGTATCTTTTTGATATTCTTATTGGCGGCTTCCACTACACCATTAGCCTTTGGACGATATGGAGTGAAATTTTGGTGTGCGATCTTAAACTGTTGACACACTTCTTGCATCAAATGACTATTGAGATTGGCAGCATTGTCTGTCATGATCATCTTTGGAATTCCAAACCTACAAATGATGTTGGCATGAACAAAATCTACCGCTGCTTTCTTTGTTACTGACTTGAAAGTTACTGCTTCTACCCACTTTGTAAAGTAATCGATGGCCAGCAAAATAAATCTATGCCCATTTGACTCTTTTGGATCAATAGACCCAATCACGTCCATCCCCTAAGCTATGAAAGGACATGGAGCACGTCTATGCCCTAAGCTATGAAAGGACATAGAGCAGAAATCAGGTGCAATTCAGCAGAAGGGGAAAGAATCAGATCACCGTGTACCTGACATTGATGACATTTCTGAACAAAATGAATGGAATCCCTCTTCATAGTAAGACAATAATAACCTTCTCTGAGAATCTTCTTAGATAAGACATAACCATTCATATGAGGCCCACATACTCCGGAATGAACCTTAACCATGATTGCCAAAGCTTCTTTTGCATCAACACACCTCAAAAGTCCCAGATTCGGGGTTCTCTTGTATAAGATCCCCCACTTAAGAAAAATCCACTAGCAAAATACCTAATAGTCTTCTTTTGATCAATGGTGGTATGTGTTGGGTATTCTCCTGACTGGATGTAATGCTTGATATCATAGAACCAAGGTTCGCCATCGAGCTCTTCTTCAACTACATTACAATAAGCGTATTGATCACGACTCTGTATATGTATTGGATCGATGTAGGCCTTATCAGGGTGTTGGAGCATTGAAGAAAAAATGGCTAGATGAAGGTCCACTCTCAATTATCTTGGACTTCCTTAAACTTTTAGACACGAAGTATCTTCCTGACCAAGTCAAACCCCCTACCTCATCTACATCTTCTACTACTTTCTTCCCTTGATAGGTTATAATAGTCCGCTTAGAGTTCCAGGGAACCTTTTTCGTATCAAATATCGAAGGTTGGGTCACCGGTTTGAGGATAATAGGAGCTGCCAGTGCTCCTTTCACCATCAAAATAGGCTTACTCGGAGCTCTTACAACTGTCAACTTAGGTTTATCTTGACTTAAACTAGAGGTTTCTCTTACTACTTTCATCGTGATCACGGGTCTCTTTGCACTTTTTTTGATTTTATATTCTCTCATTCTTTCCTGGCTTAATGACATTGCTTTTAACGAATCTGCTATATTCATCGATTTCTTCTCATTGGTCTGTATCTTGACAATGGGCTTATAACACCTTGATAACTCTTTCCCATCATATATCAATTCTAACATATCGGTTTTAGCACGGGTTGGTAGTGGATTATGGTTAATGTTTGGAACCTCCTAGGCTTGGACCAGCATCTGATTTGTATCAATTAAATATTGGATAGCTTTCTTTAAATGCCAGTATTTCTTGATATAATGGCCTGGCATGTCAGAACAGTACGCACACCTTAAAGAATAATCTAGATTCCTCAGAGGTGGATTTGTAAGGCTTCCTTGAATTAGGCTTAAGATCTTCATTTTTCTTAACCTATCAAATAAGCTAGCATATGACTCCCCAAGAGGGGTGAACTGATTTTTGACCGCCTTCTCTTTTTTTTACTCGGGCCTGGGTTGAAAAACGGGTCTGGAGGGGTTTTGGTAATTTGGTGGAGCTGATGGGCAATTTTGTGAAGCTTGCATGTGCCATTACGGGTAAGAAGGGGTTTGGTCATATGGCTGTGCCCTATATACTGGGTACGGGGGTGGTGGAATGGAATATAATAGGTTTTGTGGAGGGCAGTAATGGTGGGGAGGAATATATAGAGCTTGGGCGTAAACTTGGGCTTGGGATTAGGGATAGGGGCAAGGCGGTCTTTTGGGATAGGAATGGGTTCCAACTACAATAGTCTCCACGTCCTCTTTGTTTTTTTTAACCTCCAAACGCACCAAATCCACCTTGAATTGCTTGTGTGGTGGCTTTCAATGCGGTAAAACTCACTATTTGGTCGGTCTTGATTTCGTCCTCGATCATCTCTCCCATTTTGAGGACTTCAATAAAAGACGTGCCCATTTCTGGAAGTAAATGTTGAAAATAGGTCTCATCCTGTGCCTGAATGAAGACCTCTACCAGCTTACTCTCCATCATTGAAGGCTTTACCCTGGCATCCTGTTCATCCACCTTATTGCGTCTTCCCTAAATCCTTCAGTGTTTTTCTTCTTTATGTTGACCAAGGATTTTTCATCAGGAATCAGGTTGACATTATACTGAAAATGTTGGACAAACTCAGAAGCTAAGTCATCCCAGTTGTTCCACTTGTCGATATCTTGATCGACAAACCATTCTGAAGCCTGATCGGAAAGACTCTCACCAAAGAAAGTCATAAGCAACTTTTCCCTTCCCCCTGCAACCCTCAATTGGCTGTAATAACATCTCAAGTATGCCACGGGATCACCATGCCTAGCATAATTCTCAAACTTGGGTATTTTAAAATCGAGGGGAAGGTTGACGTCTGGGAACATGCAAAGATCTTTATAGGAAACACTTTTATAACCTCTGATTCCCTGTAAATTCCTCATGTCCTATTCCAAACTTTTCAATTTCCACGCTATGATCTCTTGTTCCTTTATTGCGATAGGTTTCTCCGTATCAAATGGAAATGGAGGTGGCTGAGTGTACCTATATGGTTCATTCATTCTCAAAGTAGGCTCCGGGGCATGATACTGACTATCTAAAAACTTCCATATTGGGTCGCTAGTAGACCGAGGAAGCATCATTTCTGGGTGCACAACATAGGTGGGAGTTTCAGGTGGTGGCGGAGCCACGAAAATAGGCACTGCCGGTGGTGCCGACTGAGTCACGTGCCTTGGTTGAGGAACTGCCAGGGGAACACTAGAAGTTCCAGGGTAATATTGCCGCGGAGTGAATCTGGTGCGTACTTCGGTGACTCAATGGGAATAGAGAATTACGCCTGAGAGAGCGGTGGGAAATTGGGGATATTCCCAAGATCTTCAGGGAGTAGAGGAGGAGGCATGCATCTGGCCCATGCTCGTTGCAAATCTAGCAATTGTTGTCTAAGTCTCAATACCTCATCATTGCGTTCTGAACTTTCTTCCCTGGGATCCTGATCTAGGTCTATGAGTGAATTTTCAATCTCCCTACTAGCTATGGTAAGGTTCACTTTTGATCTAGTGAAGTACGGGTGACTAGACAGAGTGCTGCAAACCAACCACTTATCTCAAAGAACATGCTCATCAAAGACAAAACCCGTTAGTATTAGGTCACACAACAAGCACGGGAATCACATTTGTAAAATTGTCCTAGATTCATGCGTATTTCTACCAACCTTTGAGGGTAGCAAGGTCATTTTAATATCATCCCGATCTTTTATATACACCCATTTGCTTCTTTACTCTAATCACACCTCTCTCGCGTCAGTCCCTTTTTTAATCCTTTTTCCCTTCTCTCATTATTCTTTTTTCTTTTTCTCTCTCGCTGTCTCTCTTTTTATCATTCTTTATGGCTTTTGTTTTTCCTTAAAAATAAAAGAAAAATAATGAAAAAAACCAAGAAACAAAATGATTAAATCGAACCCAAAAGTAGGTTGCCTACGTATCATGTTGTACATGAATCAGCTCTTGTGTAGTTCAGGCGGTGCATACATAAATATCACAAAGTTGAAGATTTTTTTTTAAAATAAACAAAAGAAAGAACAACGCAACATCACAACATTTAATAAAAGAGACAACTAAAAAAAACTTTGAATTTAAGACAACTTTAAAACTAAAGAACGAAAGCTTAACAACACTCTAGACCCACAGGACAACATACGTACTGTTCCTAATAAAAACTCCAAAGTTAAAGCAAACTTGAGACAGACTTAACAAAGACACAATACTACAAATGGCAGAAAAGTAAAGGACTCAAACTAAACAAAGATAGGAAATGCTCCTTCAGACTGGTGCTCTGCGTGATGACCCTGGCTGAGATGGACTTGCCTGTGAAGTTCTCTTTCTTCCATTCAAACTATGTAGCATATCTTGTAAGGACCTTTTGATATTTGGAAAGATACCTCTGGCATGTATTCCTGCCTCATGAGGAGTACACTTGAAAAGATTATTCTGACACCCCTCCACCGTTTTGAGCAAACCTAGTAACTGATCTCTTAGAATCTCCACTTTGGCCCACGCAACTTCATCCTGAAGGTTGTCAATTATGCATTCTTCCTATATTCTCTCTCTAAGCTGCATTGGTAATGGTTGGCTGATACCCCAAGGTATGGATCAAAGCCAAACCCCATATCCCTGAGTGTACCTTGGATTATCCAGACCTACTTTGAGAGTATCCACACCTAGCTTTATTGCGTGATTCCAGAACTGCTCGTATTTGTACTCACCTAAGGCTTGGTCCTTAAAGTACTTAGTATCCTTTAGAAGACCCACTACTGGTGGCGCGTCCTGTGGCCTATCCAACTGGCGCATTACCCTAGAAGGACTATATGGTCTAGTGCAATTGAGCCCTAACATAACTATAAGGAGCTGCATCTGACAACCAAACAAGATTATCTTTGGTAGAAGCCACAAATAAGTTCACAAAATGTTATCCTCAGTTTTTGACTCAAAAAATTCAATCCAAGCGTCGACTCCCATGGGTAGTGAGAATTTAGCAATGCGCAACCTGAGGTCCATGGATTTTAGTCGATTGGGAACACAACGATCAACCATGTCTGGTCTAACAAAAGAAGGCACATGCGAATGCTCTATCATCCACAACTGCAATATCAGGTTACTGCCCTACAAAAATCTCATTCCCCCCTTCACTTCTGTTAATGCCTTATATATCTCTGTTAAGATCATAGGTATAATAGTAAACTTGTCCTTTTGATTAGTGACTTTGTCCTTTTGATTAACGACCTTGTCCTTTTGATCATTAAGAAATAGAGCCATCACCATAGATTGCAAACATGTATTAATATGCCTTTCTTCTAGCGGAAACACTAGAGTGCCTAACAGAGCGAGGGTGAAGACTTCAAGACGCTTTCTTTCCCACTTCTGCTTAGTCATATAAAATTCAATCCAAAAGTGGTCAAAACCTTCCAAGGACCCAAATCTAGCGAATAAAAAGTCTAAGGAAATCCAAGATTGATTCAGACAACCCAAATGTCCGTTATTACTCTTTAAACCACATCCTTGTAAAAACCTATTGCCCGAGTGATTCCGAGCTCGGATAATACTTTTGTCAATATGAGACAAATGAAGCAGACCAAATAATTCTGCCAAAGTAGGCATCATTTTACACTTTCCAAACCTAAACACCAAATTACTAGGATCCCAAAACACAACATATATTAGATCTGGATGGGGTGGGATATGCAGAAGTTCCGTAAGATCACCTAATATCTTAATTAGCTCTTGCTTGTCTGTGTAGTTGAATGTGGCTCACCACTTGATTAGCTTTTTGGGCACATTGGAAACCATCAAGACTCTAGACCCTGTAGGCTTCATCCTGTAATAACGATCCAAATTGACAACTCAAAATTCAAAACAAGACAAAGAACTCCCGCCCCTCGGGATTTTATCTTAGAAAAATGTTGTGTGACATGGAGGGACAGACTGGCATATAACTCAAATCTACCTAACAGTACCGCCGAATGAAATCAGCCTACTTGGGAAGAATCAATTGACAACACTAGATTATGGGGAGAAAAACCCTGCTAAGATAGAGGAAAAGACCAAAGTAAAAGGATTACCGGAACCGTTGAGGGTTGCCTATGTATCCCGACTCGAGGGGCTGGAATTAGGTACGCGTAGTTCATCTACATTAGACAATTAAGAACTAAAATAAACTAGGGGATGACCCGAGAGATGGGAAGACAGACAATGAAAATAAAATCTTTGTGGATTTTTAATAGACGCTTTACATAAAATGACACCACTATGAAGTTAAAATCTTTTTGGTGTTTTCGTACAAAATTCTTCTTTTTTTTTAGAAAATAAGTACGAAAGGTAAAAGCTTTTTTTTTTTTCTAAATTTTTGGGATTGTGAAAAACAAAAGTCATAAAGAACTCTAAAAACTATGATACTCTTTTTTTCTTTTTTTCATATTTTTTTCTTTTTTTTTCATTACCCACACACTTTACTCCTAACACATGTTTTCCCCAAATTAGTCCATCAAATGACCATGTTACCCTCAAAGATGCAACATTTAGCACATTGGAATGCTTTAGAGGTGAGTCTCCTATGAAGGACCAAGTGGGCCCCGCTAAGTCTGGACATGATGCACATAAGCATGACCTGAAGGCTGACCTACGCTGGGGTTCACTAACAAGGCTGTTCGGGGGAGCGTACGATCGATAGTGGCTGCGACAGCTTTCCACCTACTCCATACAACCCAACGGCTCCCCCATCCTAAAATAAGGGTGACTCAACTATAGGTCGTGTACACACGTGTACTACGAACTTGTTACAGAAAGAATGACTCAGGTTATGCACATGGTGTCAGATATAAAGCGGTAACATAGAAAATAAAAATTGTAAACTAAGGGCACTTAGGCAGTCATCAATGATAAACAATAAAACAAAATAACACAAACAAAAATTTCTGTACACCTAAAGTGCCAAACTTAGCCGATACAACTCTAGAATAAGCTCAAATTCTGAAAAGGGTCCCCAGTAAAGAACCGTCAGAGCTGTCACACCCTCTTTTTCAACTCTGAAAAGAATTATCTTAAGGTTTAAAAGGGTTTTTATTATTAAAGTGACAAAAGATGAAAATTTGTTTTGTAAAGAATTATTTATATTCAAAACTCAGAGTCGCCACTTGGCATGAATCGGGTGTGCCAAGTCACCTTTGGAAATCCCTTTTCAAAATGGTTTGACTTTAAAACTGATCCACAAATAGAGATTCTAGCTAAGGAATTCTGTTGATCGAGGGGAAGGTGTTAGGCACCCCTTAATCCCGTGATTCAACCACGGTCGCTCGGTGGAACATATTGGCTAATTTGACACTATGAATGTATAAATAAAACACATAATCAATTAATCAATCAAACAAACAAAACAAATTCAAAATTATAGTGTTCAGTCTAGTTATACAATCCAAAATAGAAAAATGCGGAAAACATAAACCTACTCTATTCTAGGATAATTCTAAACTACGCTTCATTGCTTTCTCTACCCGACGTTCTGGGCCTTCGTCGCGGACATCCTTCGAGTACAAAATACCTTGGGGCATTCCCCAGTGAAGAAGTACATAAGATCTCAGGGCATTCCCCAATAAAATGAATACATTTTCTAAATTTTGTGCATTAAAATAGAAAGAGCCATTCAACAAATATTCACACATTCAACAACTCACCATCTTTCGTTTTTCTACAATTTGCCCTTCCAAATTTAGTATTTGCCTACCCATTTAACGATATAAAATATGATACTATCAATTTCAACAATATCAAACAATGAATCAAAACTAATCAACATCCACCTTATTCGATTCTCAACTCCTTCCCCCAAATTCCATTCTTAACATGATTAAACCAATTCAATTCGAAATAAAATAGTCAAACCCACTACCACGACAATCAAAATTCCTTAAACACACAATCAAAACATATCAATGAATCACACCATTAATCACGTAAAATTGACAAAATTATAAAGAAAGGGATAAAAGTTTTACCTTAAATATTGCCTCAGTCTACCAAATTTCTTTAGCAATTTCATGAATACATAGAAGGAGCACCGACCGGAACCGTGCAAACCTCAAACCCATGATGACCTCAACTCGAGGCCAATTCGATAATACTGAAATAGAACAGTGACTTTGGGGGTTTGGTTCAATGGTGAAATGAGATGTTGACCTACCAGATTTACTGAAATTAATGCGATGGTGGTGAACTGCTTCACTGGAATAGTAACGGCGATGGTGATGGGCTACTTCGATGATTTTTTGTGTGTGCACCACAACTATTTTTGCTCCAAGCCTTACTTTCGATTAAGCTCTGATCAATCCCTACCCGTTGTCTTCTTTATTTACGAGTGGGTGTCGATTGTTTTCGATGAGTTGTGTGTATTCCGGTGAGGGAGGCATTTTTGTGTGTTTGTTTGCTATGAGTTTTCCATGGGAGCTGTGAGTGTATAAAATGGAGAAGAAACAAAAAATCTGACCCCCTTGGTCAAGAAGAAGGGAAGCTCTGTGTGTGTAATTTTTTATTTTCTACCTCACCCCTCTGAATTTTTTTGTCCTGTGCATATGTCCCCCGTTACTGTTTCTCTCTCTCTTGTATATATATATATATATATATATATATATTCTCAAGAAAAGAAAATAAAGTGGTCCCTCTTAGTTGCTGTGATCCCTTCCAGGAAGTTTCCTCAATGTATATATTTCTTTTGTGGCCAAGAAAAAAGAGGGGGGGAGGGTCATGTGGGTTGGGGTGGTATTGGGTGGTTAGGTAAGAGGTGAGGTGTTGTTTTTTAATTGGAGGGGTAAGGGTTAGGTGTCTATATTTGATTGGGTGGGTTGTCGGAATCTTTAAGATAAGACAAAATTAGTTAGGGTTTGTTATTTGGATAAAACAAAAAGGAATTAATAAATAAGTAAAAGATGAGGTGGTTATTCATTTATTTTTCTTGAAGAAAATTATAAGATAGGGTCAAAGTGTGTGATAACAGAGTAAGAATTATTCTCGACGGGACAAAATTACGTATCTACAAAGTTTACTTTTCCTAACCTAGCCTTCTAATCTACTCCACAAAAAAGATGCTATGCAACAGATGTGAAATCTGTTGCAACAGGTATTCTGGTGCAACTGGTAGTGGTTCTATTGCAACTTATTATCCATCTGTTGCATAAGTTATGTTGGATGGATTCAAAGAACCCTATGTAATAGATGGACCATCCGTTGCATCTTTACAATTACTAACCTATTTAAAAATTGAGTTTTTATATCATAGTATGTTGACAAAATTGTCTACCTCATAAGGAATAGACAATTAGTGTACCCATAAGCTTATAACACTGCCGATAGGATAATGGACCTCGACTTCTACAAGAAGACCAAGGATAAGTACGATCAACTCAATAGTCTAGTATCAAGATATGGAGAGGGATTTGATTCGTTAGTATCTATGTTGGATTGGGACAAAGAAGAAATGATAAAATATATCAGTTCTGGCAGATAGTTTATCTATTGTAATAGGTTGGTGTCACGAACCGAGTCGGTGCCCTGCCCGTAACGAGTGTAGACACATAATTTCGTTCCTTCATAACTTAGTTTTATCGTTTACCCATCTTACCACGTATCCTATCCGCGTGTTAATTTTCCACAAGAAAAATAAAATAAATAACCACCTCATCACTTTATTTATTTTATTTATTTTTATCCTTATCCAAAATAACAAATCCTATCAAATTTTATCTTGTTTTAAATATCCCAACAACCTCTCCAATTAAAAGAATACACCTCACACCTCACCACCACATACCTCTAGCCTTACCTACCCTACCCCTACCCCCTCACCCGTTCATGTGTACCCTCTAACCCACCCCCTTCTTATCATATTTTCCTTTTTATTTTTGAAAAAGGAGAAAGGAAATACATCACAACTTAAAGAGGAGCCCACACCATATATATACACACGATATATGCACAAAAGGAGGGATTCACGGATAGAGAGAGGAAAAATGAAGAGAAAGGATACTGAAATAGAGAAAATGCTATTTTCTTTTATTTTGGGTTTGCAACACATGCACATATATACACTAAGTTGCACACATACAGAAAAATGAAGTAAATCAAGATATAGAGAGAGAGGGGGTAGAAGTGATTGAGAGAGATAGACGAAGGGAGAAAAGAGTATAACAGAACTCATCTGAATTGGGGACTGGTGCGAGGTTTGGATCCTTCTCCAAGTTTTTTTGATGAAAACTTTCATCGGAATCGATTTTGGTCCGTCGTCCGATTGACCAGGTCAAAAAGAGTCCAAATCATATTTTTCTTTGATTACTAAGGGGATCTTGCCGGAAACACTAAGTGTGGCCAGAAAATGTTGACCAGCAGTGGATCCTTCTGTAAAATTGGTCTAGTTTCAAATCAATTTTTTTTGTGATTAGTTTTTGTACGGGTAGGGTTTATTCTGTTGGTTTTGATTTCATTCTTCGGCCATCGTGTTATTCTGGGATTTATAGTTTTGTCTGTTTCAGTCGATTCGTTGAGGTAAACTTTGGATTTCAGTTCTGCGATATCGAGTTGGAGTTGCTACTATTGAGGTTTCCTATTCAGGCTTTTGGATCTGGGTTTTCTTAAATATTATTATAAATGGAAATCGACATTCAGAAGATTCAATTCTATCCTTGCTCCCCTTAATTTTACGTAATCTTAAATAATTTACGTGTTTGGCATGTTTGAATTTTTGTTGTGTGTTGGTTGATGTTGGTTTTGGACTTTGAAAAGTGAATTGATAATCGAAGCACGTGTTAATCATTGGTTTGGAATGAATTTGGGGCGAAATAGAGAAATTGATAAAAGATTGATATTTTTTAGTTCAGTTAATTGATGGGTGTTGATGAATTCGGTAGTATCATGATAAGACCGTCAAAGGCGTAGGCAAATAATAGGGTTGAGTAGACAAATTTAGAACTTATGGATTTCTTGAGCGTTTGGAATGTTTGTGGAATGGTTTGTCTTTCTCGCATTTGAAAAATGTATTCATTTAGCCAGGAAATGCCCCTGGACACATTGTATTTATTCACCGGGGAATGCCCCCACATATTATGTTGGCGAAAAACGTTCGTGATGAAGGCCCGAGGCATGGGTAAGCATTGGAGCATAGTTTAGGATTAGTCTAGAATAGAATTTATATTTTCTTATTTTCCTATCTTTGAAACTGTATAATTCGAACTGAACATTATTTTAGTTTTGAATTTTGTTTGATTTGTTTGTTTGCTTGTTTCATGTGTTTATGTGTTTTATGCATTTTATAATGTCAAATTAGCCGATCCGCTCCACCAAGTGACCATGGTCAAACCACGGGATCGAAGGATGCATAACACCTTCCCCTCGGTCAACAGATTTTCTTAGACGAAATCTCTATTCGCAAACCAGTTTAAAAAGTTAAAAATCATTTTGAAAAGGATCTTTCAAAGGTGACTTGGCACACCGGATTATGTCAAGTGGTGACTCTGATAAAAAAATGTAAATAATCTTTTTTCGAAATAAATTTTCATCTTTTGTCACTTCAATAATAAAAACCCTTTCAAACTTAAAAATGATACCTTTTCGAGTTAAAAAGGGGGTGTGACAGCTCTGGTGGGGAATTTTTAAGAATTCAAATTTATTTTTGGAGTTGTATCAGCTTAGTTTGACACTATAGGTGTATAGACATTTTGTTTGTGACTGTTTTGTGTTATTGTTTATCATTGGTGAGTGTCTACGTGCTCTTTATTTACAATTTTTATCTTATGTTTTACCTCTTTATATCTGACATCATTTGCATAACCTGAGTCAATTCTTTCTGCAACAAGTCTCGGAGTGCACTTCATGTACACGGACTTTAGTTGAGTCACCCTTATTTTGGGAGGGGGAGCCGTCGGACGAATGGAGCGGGTGGAAAGCTGTCGCAGGCACTATCAACCATATGCTCCGCCGAACAGCCTGGTTAGTGAGCCCCAATGTAGGTCAGCCTTTACGTCATGCTTATGTGCATCATATTGAGACCTAGCAGGCCCCACCTTGTCTCCACTTGGTCCTTTGTAGGAGACTCAGCTCTAAAGTATCCCTATGTGCTAAATGTTGCATCTTTAAGGGTAACGTGGCATTTGACGAACTGATTCGGGAAAAGCATGTGCTAGAAGTAAGGTGTGTTGAAAAAAAAAGTGAGGAAAAAAAAGAGAGTTTCGGAATTTTTAAAGTTCTTTATGACTTTTATTTTTCACAATTCAAAAATTAAAAAGATTTTTTATTTTTTGTATTCATTTGTCAAAAACAAAAACATCAAAAAGATTTTTCTTTGTTTCTTTTAGCAAGCATCCATAATTCGAGAATTTCAAAAAGATTTTTTTCAATAGGAACTTTTTATAAAAGAAAAATTCAAAAAAGATGGTAGAATTTGTGTACGTTTCATATAGGAAAATACCAAAAGAAAAAAATATTTTTCTTTCATAGTTGTTGGTGTCATTTTTATGTGAAGTGTCAAACTGAAAACACAAAAAGATTTTATTTACATTGTTTATCGTTTGTCTTCGGTCGTGTCTCTATAGTCAGGGTTCAGTTCGTTATTTAATCTTAAATTGTCCAAACTGGACGAACTACGCACCCCTGATTATCCTCTTTCGGAAGTGAGATACGTAGGCAGCCTATTGTTGGCTCGGGGATCTTATTTGAAAAATTCAATAAGATTTTCTTCACTCTTTATTAGAGTAGGTGTCATATACTTCTTTAAAAGAAAACTACAAAAAGATTTTCCTTTATTAGGTTCAAGTTTCATTTTTCATATGAAATTCAAAATTGAAAATCCAAAAAGATTTTTCTTTGTTAATCATAAGTTTCATTTTTGTATAGGGATTTAAAACTGAAAAATGCAAAAAGATTTTCGCCAATTCTTTTGACAATTTGTTATTTTAGTTTCTTTTCATTTTTTTAAAGTTTCAAGAAAAAGAAAATAAGAAAAGAAAAAGAGTTTAATTGGCCATTTTGGCAAGACTTCACGAACTACTCACACCTGATTCTTCTATCTCGAGAGTGATATACGTAGGCGCTCTTCTTGGGTTCGGTGATCTTTTCAGAAGAAAAAAAACAAAAAGAAGGAAAAAGAGGTTTTGAAAAAGTGTTGAACTCTAACACATTTGGTATTTTTTTTATTGCGCCAGTTTAAGGTGGTTAGTTTGTGGCATTCTGGATGATCCTTCACATCACATCAAATTCAATGGGTTAGTTGTGTCCAACAAATATATAGAGAGTGACATCATGGATCAAACAAAGAATCAGGAAAATGAGAGTTTGAAGCAAGAGATTAGGAGGCTAAGACAACAAACGACAGAAATGCATCAAGCTTGGGCCAGTGGGTTGCCTCCTCCTCCATTTCCCTTTATTGATCCTACAAACACCTCGAGTTTTCCACCAAAATCTCAAAGTTAGTTTTCTACTGCTGTTGATGCACTACAACATGACTAAGAATTCATTCCGAGCCAAAAGTATCTCAATACTCCCATCACTTTTCCTCTACCTCCTCAACATAAGCCTGCTACATTCACAACACCACATGTCATGTGTGATCTTGTTGCGTAATCCTCTACTGGGGCTTCCACATTGGCTCTCCCAACGGTTGTGCATCTCCATGATACTAGTGAACCTATATTCAATACTCTTGATGATCATTGTTATACTCCTGAGCCTGCTTTTAAGTTAACTGGACCACCAAAATTTCTTAATAAGAAGTCCAGTGTGCCAGAAGTGTGGGAGAAAATTGTTGGAAAAATGAAGAGTGCAGAAAATGCTATGAAAAATTCTCTAGGACTTGCGGGTAAAGAAAATGTTTCATACAAAGACTAGGGCATGCTTTCATGTGCTAACCTTCCTCCAATCTTTGAGATGTCGAAATTTAAGGAGCAAGATGGGCATGAGGAATCCTTGAAACATTTGGGATAATATTGCAATCAATTAAGGGAACCCGGAGGAAAGAAGAATGAGAAACATGACACTGCTATTGTAGTTGAAAAACGGGCACATCTAAGAAGACAATGTCGTCGTTGCCTTTAGTCTCAAGCCCAAGTTCATACCTAAGCTCTCCATAATCACTCCCAAAATCCATTATAATCTGTTTCCCCACCTCCATATCTAGTATATTGTGCACAACTATATTTTCAACTCCCTCCTTACTCACAATGGCGCACACCAACTCCTCAAAGTCATACTCCAATTCCAAAAATATACCGAAGCCCTAATAGGACCGATGTTCGATCCAAGTTAAACAATGAAATGAGGCAGAAATTGAGGGATAGTTTTACCCCAATTAGAGAGTTGTATGCCAGTTTATTTCAGAGATTGACACAATAAGGCATGATTACTCCTCTCTTTGGGTATACTCCTAACCCGCATTCAAGAAGTGTTGATCCTAATGTACAATGTGAATATCATTCTATTAAAGATTGTCATGCTTTTAAAAGAGAAATTGAAAAGATGATTCAAGACAAATTAATTATTGTGCAGAACATTGATAGTGAGAAAAACTCTAGTCATGATGATATACAAACCAGTGGATAAGATGTCAGGCTGAACAATTGAGAAGTTACCCCTCTCCCTACTAGGAAGAGGTCTGGTAGTTTATTTTATTTTATTTTCTGTTATCCAAATTATTTTCGGGTTGTAGTTCGGGATCTATCTTGTTTGGTCCATTTGTCGTTATGTTCAAACCCTTCTATATTTTATTTTAATTGTATGAACTGTCCCTTTTACTTTGTGTTTTAAATATGTGTTGTTTGTTTATTTTCTTTATACAGTATATTTTAGGTTAATTCTAGTGTTATGACATGCTAGCGGAATTTTCAGCCAGATCTTAAAATCTAATTTAACCATAAACATTGAATCAGAGGGTTAAAGTTAGAAAAAGAAAGCATATGAGATAATAGGTAGAGTGCTGAGACATTTGGTGACAAGTTCAAGCCTTTTTTGAAAATTAAGGCAATTATTTTGAGAATCACAAGAATAACTTGGTCATCAATTGAAAAACATAACTCAATTAGGTCTAGTGGATATGTGATCCTGAGGAACAGAACGAAATCATCGCCACAAAAACATGAGTCATTCAATACGAGAGATGTACAATAAAGATGGAATTGTATGTTCGGAAAGTGTAGAAGAAGAGGTGGTACATATGTTTGGGGCAAGTTAATGTTGTAAAACATGTCATAAGTGATATTGATCGTGCACTTTCATATTGCATGATATGTACTTGCATTTTCAAGGATTGATATGACGAAGACATTTCATTCTGCTATCCAAACATCGTGTCATCCTTTGTTTACTCCATTTGAGATTTAGTCCTATTTTCTTTCATACCCCTCTTTTGGAATCAAAATAGAGTCAAAAAAGAAGAATAAAAAAAAATATGTCCAACAAGAAAAAAAAGAAAAGTGCCAAGGCAAATAGAGTCAGAAAAATCCAAAGAGAAAAAAAGTCAATAAAAGAGAAAAAGAAGAAGTCAGGACAAAAAGAAAGAACAAGCTGCCAGAACTACGCGTGACCTGATTCTTCATTTTTGGGGGTGAGATACATAGGCTGCCCTACTCTGGGCTTGGTCCAACTAAATAAACAATTTTATAATTGCCTAGTCAAAAGAAATCGGGGCATGAGTTAATCCTCATTGTTTGAGTCGATTTCAAAAGTTGTAAGTCCTAACCCACTTGAAGAATCGTTTAGGCCTCATGTCATCCTTTCTTTCTAACCCTATCCAAAATCCAAGTTGTAACCGAAGAAAAACCTTCAGATCAATCTTTGAGAATGTTAAGTCTAAGCATGCAATGGATGTGATGATGCATTTTTGAAACTACTTGTCTTCCTCAGCATAAGGAATCAGGAGAGAAATAAAAATGAGAGAGTCTTATCGGTGAAAACTGTCACTGGCACCATAAGGCGATAGTGAGTTGAGAGAATGAAAATGAGAGAGTCTTATTGGTGAAAACCCTCGTAGGCACCATGTGGCGATAGTGAGTTGAGAGAAATAAAAATGAGAGTCTTATTGGTGAAAACCCTCATGGGCACCATAAGGAGATAGTTAGTTGAGGGAGATAAAAGTAAGAGAGTCTTATCGGTGACAACCCTCATGAGCATCATAGGACGACTGTGAGTTGAGAGAAATAAAAATAAGAATCTCATTGGTGAAAAAACCTCATGGACACCATAAGGCAATGGTGATCTAGGAAAAGGAAATGAGACAGGCTTGTTGACAAAAAAAAAACTTAAAGGCGCCACTAGTCGAATGAGGCCTTAAATGCAATTGACCTAAGGAAGCAACTCAATTTCAAGCAGTCTAATCCGATATGCATGTCATAATCATTAGAGTTGACTGTCATTTTTAGATAAACTTTTCTTTCATCTTTTTCAATGGGGACATTCATTGTCATTTTTTTCTTCTCTTTAGTTGTGTTTTTATTTTTTTAAGTCAGCTATACAAATAAAGCAAAAATTGTTGTTATTTTTCTCTTGTCTTTGACTCAAGTCCATGTAAAAACAAGTGAGAAAAGATTTCAAAATTGGCTGCCAACCTCTTCAATTGCACGAAACAAGACAAAAAGGCCAGCGCATGAAAGAGACATGATTGTGAGCCGAAAAAAGGGCATGCAAAAAGCTTTGTCAATAGGCAAATCTGAAAACTCATGAAAATACCAACGATTAAAGGGTTTATCTGAGAAGCATGGAAAAACAGAGATACTGTATTTATTTTAGAGTCACTCTTAATAATCTGAGTTTGGATCAATAACGTGACAAAGCACGGGCAAGTGCCAGCAATACGAAAAAAATAAAGCAATTCGTCACTAGAGTAGGTGTCGGGACAACCAAGTACTGAAAGTCACCACTATGTTTTAAATTAACAAATATAGATATAGAGAGGAAAAACAAAGAGAGAGAGAGGATACAGAAATAAAGAAAATGCTATTTTTTTCATTTCTTTTGGGCTTGCAACACACGCACATATACATTAAGTCACACACACACAGAAAAAATGGAGTAAAATCGATATAGAGAGATGGGTAGAAGCGACTGAGAGAGATAGACGAAGGGAGAGAAGAGTGCAACAGAATTCATCGAAATTAGGGACTGGTACGAGGTTCGAATCCTTTGCCAATATTTTTCTATGAAAACGTGCATCAGAATCGATTTTGGTCCGTCGTCCGGTTGACCAGTTAAAAAACGAGTCCAAATTTCTTCATCTCTTTCTTTGATTACTAACGGGATCTTGCAGGAAACGCTAAGTATGGCCGGAAAATATGGACTAGCAGCGAATCCTTCAATGAAATTGGTCCATTTTTGAATCAGTTTTTTTTTGTGATTAGTTTTTGTACGGGTAGGGTTTATTTTGTTGGTTTTCATTTGATTCTTCGTCCTTTGTGTTGTTCAGGGATTCGTAGTTTTGTCAGTTTCAGTCGATTCATTAAGGTTAGTTTTCAATTTCAATTCTGCAATACTGAGTTGGAGTTGCTACTGTTGAGGTTTCCTATTTAGGCTTTCGGATCCGTGTTCTCTTAAATATTATTATCAATGAAAATCGACATTCAAAAGGTCCAATTCTATCCTTGCTCCCCTTAATTTTATGTAATCATGAATAATTTGCGTGTTTGGTATGTTTGAATATTTGTTGTGTGTTGGTTGATGTTGGTTTCGGACTTTGAAAAGTGAATTGATAATCGAAGCACGTGTTAATCATTGGTTGGGAATGAATTTGGGGCGAAATGGAGAAATTGATAAAAGATTAATATTTTTCAATTCAGTTAATTGATGGATATTGATGAATTCGGTAGTATCATGATAAGACCGTCAAAAGCATAGGCAAACAATAGGGTTGAGTAGACAAATTTAGAACTTATGGATTGTTTGAGCGTTTGGAATGTTTGTGGAATGGTTTTTCTTTCTTGCATTTGGAAAATGTATTCATTTAGCCGGGGAATGCCCCGAGACACATTGTATTTATTCATCGAGAAATGCCCCGATGTATTATGTTGGCGGAAGACGTTCGTGATGAAGGCCCGAGTCATCGGGTAAGCATTGGAGAATAGTTTAGGATTACTCTAGAATAGAATTTATATTTTCGTATTTTCCTATCTTTGGAACTGTATAATTCGAACTGGACATTATTTTAGTTTTGAATTTTGTTTGATTTGTTTGTTTGCTTGTTTCGTGTGTTTATGTGGTTTGTGCATTTTGTAATGTCAAATTAGCCGATACGCTCCACCAAGCCACCATAGTCAAACCACAGGATCGAGGGGTGCGTAACACCTTCCCCTCGGTCAACAGAATTTCTTAGCCGGAATCTCTATTCGCAAACCAGTTTAAATAGTCAAAAATTATTTTGAAAAGGATCTTTCAAGGGTGACTTGGCACACCGGATTATGTCAAGTGGTGACTCTGAATAGAAAAAATCTAAATAATTATTTTTCGAAATAAATTTTCATTCTTTGTCACTTCAATAATAAAAACCCTTTCGAACTTAAAAATGATACCTTTTCAAGTTAAAAAGGGGGTATGAAAACGAGCATCCCAAACCATGAAGGCCTGGGCACCCTTCTCTATATGGTAATCATGCACAATGATCATATGATAAGAAAATTTGCGGAAAAACAATACATAACGGAACCATGGTTAATATCATAAACTTCAAACAATTAAAAGGGAAATTTGGAATACTCTAAACATGTGACACCCGTCTGTGAAATCTCTAACATTACATGATTCATCATAAATTTAAAACAAGAATGGGACAAGGCCTCCAGTCAAACCATAAACTAAATGAATGTTAATATTCTGTAAACTCGGCCTTCCAGAATAGGGACGGCTCACCAACAATAAATCTCTGAAACACCTCTCTACTGCTTAGCTGGACCCTGAGACTATGCCTCAGATCCTGAAATATAGGGGTCAATATGGATGTACTGGTACGAAGAGTAATTCAAAAACAAAATACAACTTTTACACAACATAGGTGAGTGCTTTTATATAAATAGCATCACAAAATAATTTGAAATCACATGGGCATATTAGGATGAGTTTCCAAACACGTTTCTTTCCTTTGTATCCCAATTTACTTTAGCATTATTGAGATAGATGGTACACCCTATAAATTCATGTTTAAACAGACCACCAAATCTCGGTTTGCTGCCAAGCTTGAAGTTCCAGTGAGGGGAGAACACGTAAGATCACAAAGCAGGGTGTCAAATTCCCCAGTCAATTCAATATTTCATGGTTGGGCACAAGATCACAAAGCAGGGCTCCTAACCACAGTCCCAAAATAGGATGACATAATACAAGGTACATAAGATCACATAGCAGGGTACCAAAGTCCTGTGTCGGTAAATCACGGTTTGCAGCTTAGAGTCTCCTGACTCGTGTTTTCTTCGGATAACCATCCATCTCACATTAGTCTAGTTTTAGCTCATTAAAAGAAGACATGCATCATGTTCACAACCTTCTTTTCTTTTTCTTTCAAGGTCAACTTCTCTATGGGGTATCGTCATACCCTCAACTTGCAAGTCATGTATAGCTTACCATTTCACAGTCTTTCGCATACCAATCATTCAACACATACAGATTGATTATCAAAACCTTAAAACTTAAGAAAATCATAATTTATTTAAAAATTAGCCTTGAACATAGGTTTAGCATAAGTTTGTTATTCCAAAAGGATTCTTAAACCATGCTCTCAATAGTGTACAATTCAATACCATACAAGTACATAAATATCATCACGGATTTAAAGGATTTACATTTCATATTCAAAACCATCCTTCAAGTTCAAAGCGCGCGCGCGCGCGCCCGCACACACACACACACATATATATATATATATATATAAATGATATCATAAATCAAGGTTATGAAAAGAAACCCTATGACCATTAGATACCTTTATCAAACTATGTTCACCACACGTATATATATACTTATAAAATTTGAAAAAAAAAAAAAGAAAGCCCGGTGCACTAAAGCTATCGCTATGAGCGGTGTCCGGCGAAGGGCCCCACCACAAGGGTGTATCATACCCAGCCTTACCTTGCATTTCTGCTAGAGGCTATTTCCAAGGCTTGAACCCGTGACCTCCTGGTCACATCGCAGCAACTTTACCAGTTACTCCAAGGCTCCCCTTCACTTAAAAAATTTGAAACTTTGTTAAAATTTCATAGAAAGCACATGCCCAAGAGATTAGGACAACCCCACATACCTTAAGTAGTTTAATTTGAAAATTGGAACTCCAATCTTGACACTTTTCTTGAATTCATGAACTTAGAGGAAACCCTAGTTTGATCTTATTTTTTTAAGAGTTAAAAGGGGGTTTGTAATGTTGTATAACTAATAATGATTTATTAATAACATTTAGAGAGTAATTAAATTCATTGGGGAAGCTTTTTGATGAGGAAAAGTACCAAAACACCCCTTTTAATACATCTCGCCTTCGCAAACTTTGAATTTTTGCCTGACGGGCTTAGTTGACGGACCTTCAGGTAGGTGATGGACCGTCACCTCGACCTCCAGGTCATTTTCATAGATTGAACACACGCTTTTTGGGGAGACAGAAGGCTTTACAGTCCGTCGGGTCGGCTGTCACACCTCGGCATATTGATACCTCTCTGTAAAATAGGCATACCTTTTTACCTCAATATTGGATTAAGTCTAAACTAGTGAAGTTGGAAAGAGGACTCAAAGACCTTTCATTTGATATATAGTAGGCCCCCTAATTTGTTATACAAAAAGTTATGGTCGATGGAAGTCGACCCAATTTTAGACGCTCACTAAAACTCAATCGATAGGAAAACTTTCAACTCATCTTTGAGTTAAGGGAACCCTATGATCTCAATTCATGCTCAAATAGATTTCCACACTACATAATTTATTAACACACTAAATTTATGTAGGATTTATTGGCTTTTAGAGCTATTATGCATAGGAACCACGGTTTACATTCTATCCCGAAATAAGGGTTGTTACATTATCCCCCTTTGGGATCATTCGTCCCCGAATGATGACTCGGGATACAACAAGCACGATTTAAAGAACTTAATAAAAGAACAAGAGTAGTATAAGATTTGTACCTTCTAAATCATTTTCCATGGCTTCGAAAAGAGTCGAGTACCTCTCATGCATATCATCTTCTAACACCCAAGTAGCTTCCTCGGCTTTTTGATTCCTCCACATCACCTTAACTGAAGCTATTTCCTTACTCCCTAACTTTCGAACATGGCGATCTAAAATGGCAATGGGTTTTTCTTCATACGACAAGGAGTATTTCACATTGATCTCCTCCACCGACAATACTAGGGAGTGATCTCCAATGCACTTCTTTAACATGGACACACAGAATACTAGATGAATAGAAGCCAGGCTTGCGGGCAAATCTAACTCATCCCCCACCAATACTCTTCAAAATCTAATACGGTCCTATGTAACGAGGACTAAGATTTTCTTTCCTTCCAAAATACGTGACTCCCTTCATAGGGGAGACTTTCAGAAACACCCAATCACCAACCTAAAATTCCAACTCCCTTCTCCTAACATCGGCATAGGATCTATGATGACTCTGAGCTGTCTTAAGTCATTCTCTAATGATCTTTACCTTCTTTATTTCCTGATGAAAAGGGTCAGACATGAACAATCGTGTTTCACCCACTTCATACCACCCAATTGGTGATCTATTATTCTGGGGGTGGAAGGCTGTACTCAGGTTCACTTGGGTACCTAAACCCCTCTGAAAAGATCGCCAAAACTGCGAAGAGAATTGCATACCTCGATCGGATATAATGGATACTTGTTCCCCATGCAAGCGAACTATATCCTCAATGTACATCTTAGCATAATCATCTCCTGAATAGTTAGTCCTCATAGGCAGAAAGTGAGCTGACTTGGTCATCTGATTAACAATTGCCTAAATAGAGTCATATTAGTTCCAGGACTTTAGAATCCCCATGATGAAATCTATATTGGACATCTCCCATTTCCACATAGGCAAAGCTATCTCTTGGGAAGTACCCCCTTGCCTCAAATGTTCTACCTTTACTTGTTGACAATTCATGCACTTAGACACAAAGTTAGCAACATCTCTTTTCATATTGTTCCACCAGTAAATTGCCTTAAGGTCATGATACATTTTAGTAGAGCCTGGCTGAACAACATACCTCAAAGTGTGAGACTCGTCAAGAATTCTCTATTGCAAACCATCCACGTTCAGTACACATAGCCTACCCCGATACCTTAAAATCCAATCACCTCAAATTTAAAAAACCATCACCTTATGTTGACCAACATCATTCTTAATCTGCATCAAGATGGGGTCTTCCACCTGATTTTCCTTAACTTCAGCACATAGGGAAGATTTAGCTATCTCATGAACAATTACTCCTCCATTTTCGGAATCCAAAAGTCGTACCCCAAGATTTATAAGCCGGTGAATATCTTTCAGCATCTCTTTTTTTCCTTTCTCAACATGAGCAAGACTACCCATTGACAGCCTGCTAAAGGCGTCGGCCACCACATTTGCCTTGCCCGGATGACAGTGCAAGCTCATGTCATAATCTTTCAACAGTTCTAACCAACACCTCTGCCTGAGATTTAGTTCTTTCTGCGAGAAAACATACTGTAAACTTTTGTGGTTAGTGAAAATATCAACGTGAACACCATATAAATAATGGCGCCACATCTTAAGTGCGAACACCACTGCTGCCAACTCCAAGTCATGGGTGGGGTAATTTCGCTCATGCACATTTAACTATCTAGATGCATAAGCTACCACCTTACCATGCTGCATAAGTACACACCCAAGACCTATTCAGGATGTATCACAGTAAATAACAAAGCCCTCTGTACCTTTAGGAAGGGTAAAAACAGGCACAGTCGTCAATTTATCTTTCAGTTTCTCAAAACTACTTTCACATGAGTCTGGCTATACCAATTTCACCTTTTTCTACGTTAACTTGGTAAGTGGAGCATCTATGGAGGAAAAAATCTCTACGAACCTTCGGTAATACCTTGTTAAACCCAAGAAGCTCCAGATATCGGTTGGAGTCGTAGGTCTGGACTATTTTCTTACTGCATCAATCTTTTGGGGATCAACCTTAATTCCCTCACTAGACACAATATGCCCCAAGAAAGCAATAGCACTAAGCCAGAATTTACACTTAGATATTCTACCTGTTCTGACATATAGTTTATCAATTGCAATAGGTTGGTCATTTGTTGCATTATGTTGATATTTCTATCTAAGTCTATCTGTTGCAACAGTAGGAATACCTATTTGATAATTTCAACATATTACCTACCTGTTGCAACATATGTCTAAATTTGCCATCTATTGCAATAGATACATTATCTTTTGTATATTTGAATCTAGTATTCCATTTCAATTAATAAGTTCAAATAGAATTCTTAGACAAAATAAAATAAACTGAAGCCTTCAGAAATTAGTTGAAATAAATCAACGAATAAATAA
Organism: Capsicum annuum; assembly: GCF_002878395.1. Classification (NCBI taxonomy): domain Eukaryota; kingdom Viridiplantae; phylum Streptophyta; class Magnoliopsida; order Solanales; family Solanaceae; genus Capsicum; species Capsicum annuum. Next base: position 215,451,891 of record NC_061115.1, on the reverse strand, counting down.
AATGTAAAAAATTGTTATAGGTACAGATCTCAACAAATACATCAACAATTTAAGTATTGATGCCAAGAATTCCTAAGGAGGGGTGAGGTTATTACTTTGACAGACTCAAGCTATAAAGATCTACTCAATATGGACAAGTTGTTGTTCATCCGATGCTATAGAATTTGCCGTTGGTCACTGTGGATCTTTATTATCGCTTATGTACGATTTTTGTGTTTTCTGTTCTCCATATTTCCATAAAAAGAGTAGCATATTATCAATGCTATTCAGCAGTAGCTTCTACATCCACTGAAAAGACAGAATTGGTCAATCCTAATCACGGAGATAAAATAATATGGAAAAGGATAACTCATCTGTTCTAGCAAATCAAACAGGTTTTCTTCCTGTTTTAAATTATCCCAAATAGATTATATTTTTGTTGTAGTAATGAATCAATTTTTGAGATAAATTTCTACATGAGGAAGACCTGTATGATAATTTCCAACAAATAAACCATCTATTGCAACATATGACTCATTTGTTGCAGCAGATATGTCATCTATTGGTACCAATAAAAGCGGTACGAAGAGCTATTTGATTTGCTAAAACAGATGAGACATATGTCACAACAGATACTTAATCTGATGCAACAAGTTAGTCAACTGTTGCAACAGATGTATATATATCTATTTGATAATTTTCAGTAGATGTGTCATTTGTTGAAACAGATATGTGTCTATTTATTAGTTGGAACAGACATATATATTCACTTTCTTCAGCTCGTGTTGCTCTTCTTTGGACATTGTACATTGCTCAGTACAAGACACAGACAGAGGAGTTGCAATTTTGCTTTTTTGGTTGCTTGATAATGCCTTGAAAATTACTTTCCTTCTCCTCTTAGCCTTATTCTCTAATGGAGTGGATGGATATAAAATCCTCTTTGATGGAATGACACCCCTCTTAGTTGTCAATTCCTTTACAGAAGCAGTTAATGCATTAATAGCATTAATCACTACATCATGTTTCACCTTGCAGTCTTGATATTTGTATGAAGAACATTCGCTCGGAGAGGCAACATTTGTATAACCAATATGATCATACTCATAAGGGTTTATTTTAATCACTGTAAGAGGAGCATTATTACCACCAACAGTAGCACCACTACCACCACCAACAGCTCCATTACCACTAAGAACATCAACAACAACAAACCCACCCTCCAAAATTATTTTTCTTGTAATGGTTGTTGCTCCAAACAATTCTATTTTTATTATGTCAATGACCTTGGGTCAGATAAAGTTTGTACTGATCGTAAAGTAAGAAAAAGTGGCATCTTCAACTCTTAATTGGTCGGAACTAGCGACGGATGCACAATCTAACATAAATCATTACATATATTAGATTGATGATTAGATCATTCTACAAAATCATTAATAAAAATAAAAACTTAATTATAATTATACTTACTGCATCCTTCGGGGGGTTGAAGAGATCAATCAATTTTACATTTTTATCAGTTTTGGCCGACAACCATCTCAAGATTCTTGGACAGGTCGAACTAAAACAAAAAACCTTTTCTTACTTTCTTGCTTGTTTAGTAAAGTCTCGCTTTTTGATAGGAGTAGGTGCTTGCTAGGGCAGGGCACTTTTCATTCTTCATTCGAAACCATACACCTAGAAATTCAACATAAAATGAAAGATATTTCATCGAATCATGGAATAAAGAGATTTTACTTATCTCTTGAACTAAATTCTTGGATAAAAAAAAATTTTCTGCTCGATCTTACTAGATTTCTCATTTGTTAATTTCCAGGAATGACTTCAAATGCCCAAGCCTATAAAATAACGCCAATAAATCAAAACCATTATTGAGTAAAAAATGAATGATATCATAATAAAAGAAAGAAACATTTACCATGAAAGCGAATGGAAAGCCATATAAGTTGACTGTTTTTGGCCCTAACAACAACAACAACAACAAGCCAGTGTATTCCCACACAGTGGGGTCTGGGGAAGGTAAAATATACGCAGTTTATACTGCTACCTCTGAAGAAGTAGAGAGGATTTTTGGCGCTAACTGAGTCAACAAATATTTGACAGTCATTTTGAAGCTTTTATAACCCCAAGGATAGCTATTAAATGCCTCAAGATCCTCAGAGAGCTTTATTAAACCAATGCTTATATTGTTGTTAATGTCTCTCGCCCAAAGAATATTATGTACAAACCAAACCAAGTACAATGACTGTTTGTGCTTCTTTTAAAGTCCTTTACCTTTCAGCTCTTCTATCAAATTTTTATTTTTGAATCTTGGACCAATAATGGACACCAGGACATCACGATCACATGACTTGCCTTTGCCTTTTTTGGGTGTGCGGGGTACTTTTTTGGGTTAGAATAGGTATAACTTGAGAAGGAGAAGGATAATAATATTTTAGTCTAGTAACTATGGTAATCTCCTTCCAACCAAGACAAACAGGCATGCCACAGTTATTTATCCACACGTCATCCATCTTATTTTTGTTTTCATACATAAACCTATGCTTGAGAAGTTTATATACCATTTTTATTTGGAAACGAGCACTATTTTTCTCCAGTAAATTAAGATATTTCCCAAAGCAACTGTCCCTGAAAAAAGCATCCAATTTTTATTCTCGAAGTATTTTTATGAAGGTGTCGAAAGATTTTTCCATGACTGACTTAACCACGAAATCACCCGTTAAATCTGTGGCACCATCACACAGTATTCTCACAGGATAATGATCAATGCTGAAGGTTTTGCCCAATTCTTCGGTGGAAGGGCTATTAAATGCATTTGGATAATCTCTTTTTAAACATTCCTCCTCCCTGTGTTCATCATATTCTGCTCTTGATTGAGATAACACTTGTAAAGTAAGCTCATAGAGTGGTGGATGTAGCTTAGCTACTTTACTTGTTTCTTTACTTGGACTTGATTCGATTTCTGTTCTATTGGGAGCCATATTATCTAAAATTAACAAGAACATAAAAAAATATATTATAGTTGATTAATGCATCATTAAAAAAGGATAACAGTAAATCTAACATGCAAAATAGTAAAATAAGAGTTCCAACAGATCACTGATCTGTTACACCAGGTAGGATATTTGTTGCAGCTTATAACCAACCTGTTGCAGCGGATGAGTAATCTTTTGAAATAATACAAAATATATCTCTCATATTTTAAGATAGATGAATGGTCTGTGCAACAGATCACACTTCTGTTATAACATATGAACGATCTGTTAGAATAGTTAAATAACCTATTGCAACAAATGAGTAATCTCTTACAACAATACAAAATATATCACTCACCTGTTGAGAAAAATGAATGGTCTGTGTAGCAGATCACACATCTGTTGTAACATATGAGTGATTTATTAGAATAGTTAACTAATCTGCAGCAACGACTGAGTAATCTATTGTGACAATACAAAATATATCACTTATATGTTGAGAAAGATGAATAGTCTGTGCAGCAGGTCACACATCTGTTACAACACAAGAGTGCTTTGTTGGAACAATTATCCACGGTCAATATTGTTTAAATTTCTTCCAACAAAAGGGTCACATCAGTTGGAAAAATCAAGTCTTGGACATGTCCTGTTGGAAGAGTTGATAGGATTTTATCCAATAGGAGGTTCATTTATTGCATCAGATCTTGAATTTGATGGTTCCTCCATTGCATCAGATGGTTAATCTGTTGCGTCAGATTGGTTAATCTATTACAACATATGGTTAATCTGTTGCATCAGATGGTTAAACTATCACATCATATGCTAAATCTGTTACATCAAATTTTTTATCTGATGGTTCCTCTGTTGCATCAGATGATTAATCTGTTGCATTAGATGGTTAATTTTTTGCATAAGATGTTTAATCTATTGCATCAAAATTTTAATCTGATGGTTCATCTATTGTATTAGATGGTTGATCTGTTACATCAGATGGTTAATATGTTTCACCAGATGGATAATCTGTTGGAGAAAAAAATAGTAGCACGATTTTGTTCAATAGAACAACAACAATATCACTATTTTTATCAAGAACAAGAACAAATCAATCCAGAAACGGGCGCAACACGAAAAACACAACAAACAACAAAAAATCATAATTCACTTTGAAAAGAGAAGAGAAGAAATACTAGAAATAAGGGTTTTACTCCGACCGTATTTCAAATTAAAGTAACAAATATTGAAATTGTTAACCAATACTATAAGAGAAGTTGACTCAAGTTCCTCATTTTCTTTAAAACTAAAAAGAGTAGATTGTTTACCTGTGAAAGAAGAAAAGAAACGATGAAGAATTTGAAGTTGTTATGGCCGGAGAGAAAGGTTGTCACGTTGATTGATGGTTGAAGTAGAAAAGAAACTCAAAGCCCAACTATTTATCGTCGGAGGTTGAAGTCGCCGGGGATTGAAATGAGAGATTTGCAAAACTGTTGGTTGAGAGAAGCTGTCGAGAGAGAGGAGAGAGACGGTCGATGAGTTGGATTGAAAAGGGGTGTGGGTTGGGTTGATTTGTATTTTTAAAAAGATTACAAATTTTAAAAAATATTAATCGAGTCCACAATTAACTTAATCAAGTTTTCTAATTATATTTGACCCTTTAAGTTGGTCAATGTCATCAATCCTTCATTCAAGACTTAAAAGACAGATTTCCCTCAATTTTCTCGAGAGTCACATACATCTTATCCTTTCCAAACCCTACTTACGAGAGTATATTGGGTATTATGTTGTTGAGTTCAATCCAAAATAAGAGAAAAATTAGATGCTAAGACTATTCTTAACAAATATTACAAATATTCTTAATTTAACCTTAATAAAACCTCTCTAAAAACTAAAAAAAAAAAAAGTAGAAAAAAGACTATTCTTAAAATTTAACTATAAGTTCTAGCTTGAATGAAAGAAGCATGTCATAATTTAAAATGTGAAAAGTCTCAAATATGTCACTGAACCATCAGAAATGACTCATTTATGCCATCAGTTAAAAGTTGAGCTCAATCATGCCATCGCCGTTACAAAACCAGCTCATCCATGCCATTACTTTTTAACGGTGGTTTTCAAAAACAACTTTACCACGTGACCTTTTATTAGAGGTCCATGTCATTAATTAAAATAAGCAAAAAGGTTCAAATATGCCATTGAACTATCAGAAATGGCTCATTTATGCCATCTCTTAAAAGTTTGGCTCATTCATGCCATCACCGTTATAAAATCAACTCACTCATGCCATTACTTTTTAATGACATGGGTGAGCCGATTTTATAACGACGATGACATGAATGAGCTGAACTTTTAACTGATGGCATAAATGAGTCATTTCTGATAGTTTAATGGCATATTTGAGCCTTTTTTCTTATTTTAATTAATGACGTGGACCTTTAATAAAAGGCCACGTGGCAAAGCTATTTTTGAAAACCATCGTTAAAAATTAATGGCATGAATGAGCCGATTTTGTAACGGCGATGACATGAATTAGCCAAACTTTTAACTGATGGCATAAATGAGCCATTTCTGATAGTTCAATAGCATATTTGAGCCTTTTCTCATTTAAAATTGATGATTGAGATTTCTTTTAAAAAAAACATATAAACTATAATTTAAACATAAAATATAATTTACATGGATTTATTTTAAATTATGCCTAGCACGACAAAAAAGCATAGCGGCTCCATAGGCTAGAAGTCCCGCGCGTATCTGAAGAGTTACCGTTGTCACCTCAAGCTTGTCTTCTCCTGTTATTTCTTCAACATATTCCTTAATCTTGAGTGCCGACTTTTCAAGCTGAAGGCTTCCCTTCACTAGGATGTACTTTAATGAAGTAATATCTCCAAAACTCTCTGGAATCTCTATAAGCTCATGACAACCTAGTATGGCTAATTCCTCGAGCACGGGAAAGGATTCATCTGCAGTAACTAGCCATTCAGAAAAGGACACCGTAAACAGTCCTAGAGATTTGAGATTGTGGAAGGTGACTTGTTCCATGTTCCATTCTTTTCCCCCTTCGATGCTTGCTCTCTTTAGTTCCAGCTTTTGAAGGTTGGGTAGTGATCTCCCAATTCTTGACAGTGCATCTGATGTCAGATTGATGCCATCCAATTTCACTTTTTTCAAGCTTGAAGGGAAGTGAAAAACAAACTGATGTACATGTGTACGACGCCCACTACACCTTAATTTCGCTCTAACTTCTTCAAGTTTATTAAAGAGATCCAATCTTGGAAAATATATCTGCTCTGCTGCTGAACAATCCATGTGGAATCCAAGGGTTCGAAGATTGGGAAACCTTTTGAAAATATCCCCAGAGTCTACCGAACATGAAAGCTTGAGAGGCATTAATGTTGTCAGATTCTCTAACTTTGTTGGTTTGTCCACATCCGAATCAAAGACAGAACAAGTCCTTTTGATCTCCACATATCGTAGCTTTGCAAGACTCCAGATAGTAGGGGATAATACCAGGTTTGATCCACTGTAATACACCACCAGAGTTTCTAGATTGCAGAGGTTTGAAAATGACGGAGGGAGAGCTTTTGCCTTCATCTCAATCCTTAAGCACCTCAAATGAACAAGCATGCCTATTTCATTCAGCGCAGTATCTGTCAACTTTATTTTCCTCAGGTCCAACCTTTTAAGGAGCCTCAGGTATCTTAGGTGACAGCTCTGGGGAAGAAATTTAGAGGGACCAAGGCTCAGGTCACAAGAGAGGAGGTGTTTAGCACAAGGATTTCTGTTTTCTGGATTGAACAAGAAAGAAATATTATCTGAATGAATGTCCCCATCATAAATAATGGTCCGTCGACGCAGCATCAGATCTGAAGAAGAGGATGAAGACAGAAAAATTGAGCTCGTCAAATCAAACAATTTTTCCTTTCTAGCTTTTATCGAACAAAAATCATGCACAAGATCATGAATTTGGCAACTTTGTTCCCTACCCCCTCTCACTATTACCAAGCTACTAGCAATTAACTCATCCACATAAACCTCCGTTACTTCTTCCACACTCTTCAAATCAGTTGGTTCCACAAGTCCTTCATCGCTCCATAATTGTTTCAACAATGAGATGTCAATATCTTTGTCCTTTGGATAACTTGCAAGGTACAGAAAACACGGCTTTAGGTGATCTGACAAATGGTCATAGCTTAATTGTATAACCTTCATCACTTCCTCTTCATCCTTAAAAATAAAGGAACTCAAATTATTGAGAACTTCAAGCCACAAAGCCTCTTTCTTTTCCTTTCTTGAAATGACTCCGCCGATCAAATCAAGTACCAAAGGAAGCCCATCACACTTTTCGGCAATTTTCTCTCCAACATCTTTTAGTTCATCAGGGCAATGTTCTTCTCCGAACACGTTTTTCGCGAATAACTCCCAACTTTCTTCTGGTCTTAGCAATCGAAGATCAAGAGGAGCACTGTGGCATTTTCCATGCAAAGCCACTTCCTTTTTTCGACTTGTTAAAATAACTCTGCTTCCTTTCTGAAATTCAGATGGGATGGTATATAATGGTCTTGTTAACTCATCCCATGTTGCAGTATCCCACAAGTCATCCAATACAATCAGGTACCTCTTTCCAAACAGATATTTCCGTAGCTTATCAGCAACGTCATCATCTATGTCATCCTCACTGTCTCTTTCTTTCAAAACAATTACTTGATTGAAAATTTTCTGCAACAACTTTTTCTCATTACGTTCCTGGTCGACTGTGCACCAAGCACGAACGTTGAAATGACCAACAACAGAGTTATCATTATATACTCTGTAAGCCAAAGTAGTTTTTCCAAGCCCCGGCATGCCGACTATGGAAATGACATCTACCTCAGATGTTCCGCTGGTGAGCTTCCTAATTATCCACTCTATCTCCTCCTCAAAACCTACAATTATTTTACTAGATATTGATAACTTGTTTTCAACTGGCTTGTTGGGAGAGTTTGCAAAATTGATACTCGTGTTCTTGGAGATCTTCTCTTGTACCTCTTTTTTGACAAGCTTGATCTTTGCTACGATATTAGGAAGTAAGAAGATAAGCTGCAAGATACCATGATCTCTGGTAAGAATTGAGTTAATGGCATGTTCCGCCTCATATGCCACATCTAGAACACGAGTCCAAAGATCTCTATGCAATTCTTGCTCCATATTTCCGAAGAACGATCTTATGTGTTCTAGGTCTTCTTTCACCCAACTGATTTCTTCTTTTATCAAAACAACTGAATAAGCATTGGAATTGAGCAAGTCATTTAAGTTTGTAAGTAGAAGAGTCATGAAGAGCGGTCCATCACTCATTGGGAAGCAGAGCTCAGATGAGTCTGCAGGGGCTTCCAAGAAAACATTCTTGAGATCTTCCTTCAGGATTTCAATATTTGCCAGCAAGTTTAGACTTGCACCGCTTGTTTCCTTCATATTCTCTTCTAAGTTGCGAACAAGAACGAATACATCCTTGGAAAGTTCTCCAACACGTTCCAAGAAAACAAACAATTTGTCATGACGAATAACATCCTTGGACGCATCAGTAAGAATAATCAATAGGAACTCTATCATGACATGAATATTTCGAGCTGGGGTGCTAGGAGTAATGGCATTAACCATGTGCTGTTGTAGATGAATCAGATATTCTCTAAAAATGTCTGGAGATGCTTCTAGGAGCTGCTTAATGAAGCGTCCAACTTCAGCTGACTTTGAAGCTTTCAAATTTGTAGAACATATGTGAATAACCTCCAGAGAAACCGGAATTATCTTCAAAAGTAGATGAACTAGCATGGAATAGACTTCATATTCATTTTCTTCATTTTCTTCATCTTCTTTATTTTCTTCATTTTCTTCATCTTCTTCATCTTCTTCATTTTCTTCATTTTCTTCATTTTCTTCATCTTCTTCATTTTCTTCATCTTCTTCATCTTCGTCATCTTCATCTTCTTCATTTTCTTCATCTTCATGTTGATAAGACAAAAGCACAAAACAGAAGTGTCCTACTCTCTCAGCTATAAGTTGAATCTGAGGTAAGACACATTCAATTGTCTTACGCTCAATGCAACCGTTTACCATCAGACCATGAAAATCTCTTAAATTGCCAAAAACATTCTGAAGAAGCTCATACTGAGTCCTTGATGGCAAAAGCAACTCAGCACGAACCTTGGGTAGATAATGGAGATTCACAAGAAGTGCGTCCAAGAGTTCAACCAACTGATCCTCAGTCATGGTAGCACTTGATTCATAATGATGATCTGAGATTTTAGAACTTTCGATATTTTCAAGAAGGCAGGGAAAAACGTGATCCTTTAATTTAACCAGCATATCATCTCCACTCTGATGAAAAAGTGACTGAACCAGATCATGGACCTCATATGATAAGAAAGACATTTCGGCATTAGAACCATCCAAAATGTAATGAAAAAGTTGTAAACATGCCGACAAAAATGTCATCTTTTCAATTTGATCCGTGTCAAGAACAGTTTGATCTTCTTCATTCTTTAACCTCTCTACGAAATCTTGAAGATTCACAATTACCTCGCGAAGCACAGCAGATGATACCTGCACCAGAAGTGTAACTAAATTTTCAGTGCCACATATTCACCGTGGCACATTTTACTATAATTTAACAGGCAACTAACGTGATATAGAGGGATTTCTTCAAAGTTGTTACTCTTTATATCAACAACAAGAGTTAGATTTCTCAGAAGATTAATATAAACTAATGAAAATTGTTCGAGAAGGTCACTTTTCTTTGTTTTGTAACCGAAAAATCACTCTTAATTTTACCTTTTCGCCTACACAGTCACTCTACACATTCAGGTGGTATTTCAAGTGGATTTAGATGATGTGACATTTGTTACCTACCGTTTGGAAAATAAAAATCTATCCATTAAAACCATTTTACTGATCCACTCCATGACCCACCAGCTAACCAATATATCTGCTACTGTTAATTTCTCCAAGTGCCGTTTAGCTCAACATCTTTTTCAGTTTGTTGTCTAATTACTGTCCTAAACTATTTTCCACTCTATTAGGCAGCAGTTCCATCGAAATTTTGGGGGTGAATATGTCTACTGCAGGTACATTATCAATAGACTACCTTCAGTCACTCTAAAAGGGAAGTCATCCACATATATACTAGTTACTTACTCGATGCGCTGAAGAAGTATATTTACTAATACAGATGCTTTAATTCAACATTGAAGAAAAACAAATATATACCGGGCATCATCATTTGATTTTCAACACTGTTGGAGTGGATTAGAGTCTCACACTGGTTGGAGAACAGTCTGGTGATCTTCTTATATGAACTTGGACAATCCCCTAGTACCGAATCGTAATAAGCACTATTTTGCACATCAAACCCAAACATAAAAATGACACATTAACCAATCTGAATCCCTACCTTTAAAATAACTTAACCCGATGATTAAAAGAAACATTTTTCTTATATAGAAGCTACATGATTTTGGTAAAAAGATGATAAACATCTTTGGTCGATTAAGCTCCACAAAGAAACGAACATCTAAAAAGACAATTAATTATGTGAAAATGAAAAAAGAATATAAATAAATGTTGTATGACTTACCGATGAGCTGTTTGCTTTCCGGTCCTCTCTTTCTCCTTCATTTTCTTTTCCTCTTTCCATGTATGTAGTTTTCACTAGTTCTCAAGATCTGATCATGTATAAAAAGAACATAAACCTTTTATCAGAAGAAAAGTAAAAAAAAAGAACGCAAGAAACTCAAGAAAGAAGCATAAATCATATAGCCAGACATCTACAACACCAACATACTCAGTATAATTCCATAGGTGAGCTTTTTGGGAAAGGTAGAATGTACAAACTGACTGAACAGTTCCATTTCTGCTATTGGACCAAGAGCCTACTTTGTTCAATGGTCTTCCAACAAATATTTCTTATATATTTAACAGATTTTTCAATATAAATTCAAGTTCAGCATAAAGTTACTAGGTTCTGGGGGACACGCACCTAATTACCTAGATCATACCATGGATACAAAATGATAGACATGGCAGTACTGTTCTTCATGTTGGATTTTGCATTTAAATTGTTTCTACAGTCAGACCTCTCAATACCAACTATTTTGTGTAACAAAATTTCACTATAACGGCCAATTTTTTTTAAAAAGATTAATTTTTCATATTATGTAATTCCTAATATATTTTCTCTATAACACAATTTTGCCATAGCAGTCCAAAGTTATTCAGACAAACTGTGACGTTATAGAGAAATTTGATTGTACTATGTTAATGCATCTATTTACAGCCTTACCATTAAAAACTTAAGAGACAAAATTTCAATCATATTTTCACAACTTGGTGCAACAATTAATTTTAAGATAAAAGAGGTTGAAGAAAATATAATCATACCTTTAAAGTTCAGCAAAGCCGGCCAGAATTATGCTGTGTGAAATAGTAAAAAATGGGATTCAGTAAATGGCTAAAGAGGAACTTCAATAATAATAGAAAGAAGAATCATAATAAAGTTGTGGGGGAAAAATCATAATAAAGTTGTGGAGGTGATACGATGAGCCCACTAAGGAGGATTGATTACTTTGCTTTGCTGTTTTGATTGTTAAATTGACTCAAGTGTACCTCCTTGTTTCTTTTTCATTTTCAATTTATTTTGAGGCTAGACGACTAATTCAGATTCCTGTTCAATAAACCTTAGACCTTCCCCTAAAAGGTGAAAAAGTAGACACACGTCCTGTACGACAAATCTCAAGCAATTATTTAAAGACCAGATTTCACAAATTATGTGTATTGATTAAAGGGAAAAGACATAACTTACATGTAAAAGTCATTTACCCCTCATTGTTTTTTCTACTTTGCTTAAAACCTTTGCAGCTCAGATCAAATAGGAACCTCATCTAATTAGACATACACCTTGTAGCTTTCCAATCCACTAAACCTTTTGTTAGAATGTAGAACCTTTAGTTTGAAATCCAATACAACTGTAAAGGTGTTAAGATAAGCCCACTAATAGTAATAAGTCTGATTAGTGGGACTCCTAGTTGGTCAGATGGGTCCTTTGATATGTGGCATTGTTAAAATGCAGTAAAACACCTCTCAAATCTCACACAAATTCTACATGATTACAGTATTGTTTGAGAAGATATATAGAGAATAGAAATTTTATTGAATGGAGTTGGTTACAATGAGATCATTAGATGAGATATTTATAGACTCACTCACATGATCCTCACATGACCTTCTAAAATCTTCCTAACTAACTCTCTAACAAATTGAGCTGACTCATCAACAACTTGATCTGCCACTAGCCAACTAACTACTGCAACTAGCCAACTAACAACTAACTACTTTCGACTAACTGTAATGGAACAATAAAGTATATAAAACCAGCTAACTCTTTGCATCTTAACACGCCCCCTCAAGCTGCAGGGTGCAAAATGTTGAGCACACCAAGCTTGCCTAGGAGGTGTAGGTGTTGGTCTTGACTTACATTTTTAGTAAGAATATCTGCAATTTGATGATTTGTTGGAACATACATAGGTTGCACCAGCCCTTCTTTGATCTTGTCTCTGATAAAGTGACAATCAATCTCAATATGTTTTGTCTTTTCGTGATAAATGGGATTAGCTGCAAGCTGAATAGTAGGCTTGCTATCGCTAAATATTGTAATTGGCTTTCTAATAGGCACTCCCAATTCTGAAAATAAGCCTTCTAACCAAGTGATTTATGCCAAAGCTGAAGCCATGCTTCTATATTCTGCTTCAGCTAAACTCCTAGAGACAATCTGCTGTTTCTTTGATTTCCAGGATATTAATGAGTTATTAACATGAACCACATAACCAGTAATGGACCTCCTTGTGTTTGGACAAGCAGCCCAATCAGAATCACACCAACATATCAAATCTACAGTAGGTTGAGCTTTGAGCCAGATACCTGGACCTACAGTTCCTTTTAAGTATCTTATTATCCTGTTTGCTACTTCCATATGTGATCTCTTAGGATGTTGCATGAACTGACTCAGAGTTTGCATAGCATAACTAATATCTGGCCTAGTTATAGTTACATACATTAGTTTCCCAATCAATCTTTGGTAAGAAGTGACATCCTTGAGAATAATGTCTCCAATGACACCTGTTGCCTTGTCCACCTCAACTGAGGTCAATTTAACATTAGTTTCCAGTATGGTAGGAGCTGGTTTTGCACCAGCAAGTCCTGTGTCTGTAATCAGCTCCAATATATACTCTCTTTGGTAGATGACACTATTTGAGGATCTTTGGTGTAGTATTGCCTTTGTATCATTGATCATATTAACATTATCACCAGTAATGAGAAGATCGTCCACATATACTAGTATCACAACCATCCTCTCAACCCTCTTCAAGGTGAAGAGTGAATAATCAGAAGAACTCTGAGTGAAGCCTACATGAAGCAGGACTACAGTAAGTTTGATGTTCCATTGTCTTGAGGCTTGCTTAAGCCCATACAATGACTTAATTAATTTGTAGACCTTGTGTTGTCCAACTACATTGAAACCATCTGGCATCTCCATGTAGATATCTTTATCTAAATCACCTTGTAGAAATGCATTATGGACATCCATCTGGTACATGCGCCATCCCTTGGAGACTGCCAATGCAATGACATATCAAACAGTAACCATCTTAGCAACTGGAGAAAAAGTATCATGGTAATCCAATCCCTCCTGTTGACTATACCCTTTAGTCACCAGCCTTGCCTTGAACCTTTCAATTTCACCATTAGCCTTGTATTTAATTTTGTACACCCATCTTGATCCTATGATATTTTTGCTCTGAGGTACATCAACAACTTCCCAAGTATGGTTATCTTCAAGAGCCTTGAATTCTTGCTTCATAGCTTTAATCCATCTCTCATCTTGAACAACTTGAGTGTAAGATTGAGGTTCAACTAAGGCTGAAAAGTTAGATACAAAACACTAATAACTAGGAGTGGTACTAGCATATGACAAGTAGTTTGTCAGGGGGTATCTAGTTCCCTTTCTTCTTCCCAGTGAGGTGTAATCCATCATCCAAGCAGGTTGCTTAGATACTCTATATTATCTCCTAGGAGCCACTTCTGTAGGTAATAAGGATGATGCACCAACATCTAATGAAGTAGGAATATCCTCCACTGATGTAATAGTTGTAGTCTCTGCAGGAAGCTCACTGATATCTGGTGGCTCAGAAACTTGATCAAAAAAATCCGATGTCTTAAAGAGATCTGCATATACATCTGTATATGACTCAATAATAGCACTTGGCTTGACATAATCTGCAGTGAGTTTGAATTTGTTCTTTCTGCAAAAGAAAGAGAGTCTTTTTGGAACACAACATCCCTAGTAACAAACATCTCGTTACTAAGCACATCCATCAGCAAATATCCCTTTTGGGAGGCTGAATATCCCATCAGCACTACAGTCCTTGCTCTCTCTGAAAATTTATCACCTTTTGGAACCATTGAAGCATAACACTTGCAACCAATAACTCTTAAGTGAGTCAAAGATGGAACCTTACTAAACATTACTTCATAAGGACTCTTACCACCAATAGATGAAGAAGGCAATATGTTAATGAGATATACTACAACTTTTACATTTAATCCCCAGTATCTAACATGCATTTAAGATTGAAATCTAATTGCTCTTGCTATATTTAATATTTGCCTATGTTTCCTTTCAACTACACCATTTTGTTGTGGTGTATAAGGACAACTACTTTGATGTAGTATTCCCAGAGACTAAAACAAGCCATTACACTGAGAATTAAGAAATTCCCTTCAATTATCTGATCGAAGAAATTTTATCTGAGCACCAAGCTGATTCTGAATCACATTCAAGAAGTTTTTAATAGCCACAATGCATTCAGACTTTAATTGAAACAAATGAATCCAAGTATATCTGCTATGATCATCTACAACAGTTAAGAAATAGTGTTTCTTATCAAATGTTGAAACTTTATAAGGTCCCCAAAGATCCATGTGGACAACATCAAAACACTTTGCAGCTCTAGAATCACTGCTAGGAAATGCTAGTCTAGTTTGCTTAGCTAATGGACATACATGACACTTATTCAATAGTTCTAAGTCTGTGTTGTGTCTTAACAAACTGAGGGATCTCAATGCTTGAGAAGAGGGATGCCCAAGCCTTTTGTGTTATAGACTGCAGTCCTGCATATCCACCTTTGCAGCTATCTTTTGATTATCATTACCTTCCAATCTACAGATATTTGTTAGGATGTACAATCCTCTTCCTTATCAATCCCCTTTACCTTACCACTACGAAGGTCCTAAAATATGCAAAAATCAGGATAGAATGAAACAAAACATGAAAGTTGTTTGGTCATCTTAGATACCGATAATAAGTTAAGCTTGAAGTCAGTAAAACATAACACATCTCTCAAAACTTTATCCCTAAGTAGTTGTGCTTCCCCAACATGTGATATATCTGCCTTATCTCCAGTAGGTAGATTCACCTTATCTCTCTTTGTATGTACTGTTTTGTGGCAATGTGAAAACATGTCTTTATGTGCTACAACATGGTGTGTTGCACCAGATTCTACTACCTACTCATGTGAGTTAACATGTGATGATAAGCAAGTAACTATACCTGACATATCAGCTTGCTTAGAATTCAGTATATCTTTGTTCAGCAATGCTATTATCTGCTTGTACTCCTCCTCTGAGAAACCATGTCCCTTGGCCATCATAGCACAATTGATGTATTTACTTCCTTGGCTATAGGTTCAGCCTTATCACTTATAGTTGTAACATAAGCAAGTTTTTGAATCTCATCTTCCACTATCATTGCATATGCTTGGTTTAAGGTAGGTGTAACTCCCTTCATTATGATTTGTCTCTTTGCCTGACCATAGGAATCATTCAATCCATTTAGGAATTAGATCAATCTTAATTAGTATAGATGATCTGCATACTTTTTATACTTGAGGAAATTACATAATGGAGCTAGAACCATAGCATCATACTCACTCCATAAGTTCTTCAACTTAGTAAAACATGCAGAAACTGAATCAGTTCCCTGATGAAGATTGTTGATCTCTTTGTGCAGCTGGTAAAGCCTCATGCAGTTCACTTTATCAAACCTTTCCTTGAGATCGTCCCATACTTCAGATGCATTTGTCGCATATACAATACCACTCAACAATTCAGCACTGACTGAACTCATTAACCATGTAACACTAGTGCATTGCAGGTCTCCCACTGCTCATGTAATTCCTCTCTATATGTATCTTAGTTGCATGTTCCAATCACAAAATCATACTTTCTCTTTCCCAACAACGCAATCTTCATTGATCTGCTCCAGATTCCATAGTTCTCCAAGCCAACCAGTTTAATTGGGATCAACACAGCTCCAGCCACCTCTGAAGCTCCTAAGAATAGAGGATCACTAGGATTAATCTTTGGTGCCATTGTTGCTTCTAAAAAAAAAACACAACTTCACACTGTAATTCCTCAGAATACCTTGAAATCTCAACTCTTCAAGGCAAAATTCTACTAAATCCTTTTGCATCTCACGTAGGAACTCAAACAAAAGAGAAAAATAACTCGAATTTTACAGTTTCTCAAGACAGAAACCTAAACTCTCTTTTCAGTTCATTGAACAACAACTATAAACTGTAACAATGGGGCTATCAATATGATCAATGCCTTCCTCTAAATGTCCATAATCGTGTCTTTGATACCATGTTAAAATGCAATAAAACACCTCTCAAATCTTACACAAATTCTACATGATTAGAGTATTGCTTGAGAAGATATACAGAGAATATAAATTTTATTGAATGGAGTTGGTTACAATGAGATCATTAGATGAGATATTTATAAACTCACTCACAATCCTCACATGATCTTCTAGAATCTTCCTAACTCTCTAACAACTTGAGTTGACTCATCAACAACTTGATCTGCCACTAGCCAACTAACTACTGCCACTAGCCAACTAACAATTAACTACTTTCGACTAACTGCAATGGAACAGTAAAGTATATAAACCAGCTAACTCTTGGCATCTTAACAGGGATAAAGGATAACAATTTCAGAATAAAATTTGAGATTTAATTTTTGCCATGTTTGATTTGAGGTATTAGTTAATCCCCAAATTATCTTATTTCACTATTTGTACTAAAATGGCGAAATTACTATCCACATAGAAGGTGGAATACAATAATATCATGAGATATTCCTTCTTCCTTCATCCCCAAGTTGTCATTTTCCAAATACCCCTCCACTTGCTTTTGCTGACTGTCATTATTATAAGCAAAATAAGTGATAGACAACTTATTTAACTTGATCCTCAACTGGAAACTAAATACTCCAACTTAGAAATACACATCTAGACACCTCAACTAATCCATATTGTGTCTTGTTGACACCCGATACTAACGTGACACATAGATTTTGGAAGGTGTTTTAGATGATTCTATTGTAAGTTGGAGAGTGTTTATTTGGCAGTTGAGACCAAGTTAAGGTGTCCATCTTTGCGCCCAAGTTAAGCATTAGAACTTGCTAGTTTCATGCTTTGCTGCAACAAAATATTACAGCAGCAACACTTTACAAGAATCTGATAATACATCAGATCTCATGGTAATGAAGGCGTACATAAGATACCAAGAAAATACTACTACTAGACAGGAATTGAAATGAAGTCCCCGTAACACTTGATATATGCGCTTGACCCCAAGCTATTGTCTTCTCCCATAATTTCTTCAATATATTTCTTAATCTTGATTACCGACTCTTCAAGCAGGTTGAAATGAGCTTAATAATGAGTCAGGAAGGCAGGGCGAATTGGTGGAGTTGGGATTTGAAGCTTATGAATTTTAAATTCTAATCCATTAAAGTAACTAGAGGTGTAAATTAATTATTTGTACACATTCAATAGGTTTTTAAGACAATATAAAGTCTAAACCAAAGCTACTAGATCGGAGTTGAACCCGTAGACAACAATCTAGCTCCTCATCTGATCCGCCGCTTCCTAGTTCATCTGAACTCATTAACTTTTGACTTAAGACTTACATTTATCATATAAATTTATTTATAAAATATGTATATATTACTCATTAATCTACAATTCAGTTAGTTTAAGAAGAATTAGAGTTCCCAATTCATAACATCAAATTATATATCCAAACATTGCAATGTTCCTATCACTGATCACTAGTGGAGCTATGATAAGAGGTTCAACTGAATATCTTTTGTCAAAATATCATATCGTGTGACAATAACAACGACAATGAGGTCTAAAAAAAATAGAGTACAACGAGAAAGATTCCAATGCATGTATTGATAGGGAGGGCATGAAAATATCAAAGTTTTAATACATTTTACATCAGAGGCTTAACAATTATATTGGGCTTTGATAATGAAATTGGGCTACATCGGAACAAAGTTCTTTTAAAGAAAAACAAATTTCACCCCACATTTGGTACACACATTGAAACCTGACTAAATTTGAATCTACGCAAGAATTGGAGGATAATGCGCTCCCTAACAAAGACGATTTCATATCCAGGGGGACTCGAATTCAAGACCACTGATTAAAAATGAGTGAGCACTTTCTAACTTGATGATCGGGATCCAAGTTTTATGTTCAAATTTCTTTCTAACGTTCATGCTTAATAGACAAAAAGTGATATACATAATCTTTAATGCGAGTCTAGAGAATTTAAGTTTTAGAGCTCAATCTTTAATAGTGATCTGTCGAAATCAGTTTCACTGCCTCATTAAGATTAGGGTAAGGCTGCATATATCATATCTTCCCAAATCCTACTTATGAGAGTATACTGGATATTATATTGTTGAGTTCAATCAAAAATTAGAGGAAAATTAGATGATAAGACTATTCTTAATAAATATTACAAATATTCTCAATTTAATATTAATAGAACCTCTCTGAAAAACTAAAAGAAAAACTATTCTTAACGTTTAACTACATAAATGATGGATCCGACTCTCTCCATTTCCGATCTCTCCATTTTTCTCAAGTTTTAGCCTAGATGGAACATGCATGTCATAATTTAAAATTAATGATTGTGATTTAAGTAATTAAAATAAGAAAAAATACCCTATTATTCCCCTGAACTATACCCAAAATGGCAGAGACACACCTCAACTTAAAGGGGTCCTATTACCCTGAACTAATTAAAAGTGTAATTTTGATACTCTTAGTGCCTACATGGCACACACGTGTGCCTACGTGGACACTTCAGTGTGTTGTGCCACGTAGGCATTAAGGGTGTCAAAATTACACTTTTAATTCGTTCAGGGGTAATAGGACCCTTTAAGTTGAGGTGTGTCTTTGCCATTTTGAGTATAGTTCAAGGATAATAGGATATTATCTCTTAAAATAAAACTCTAATCATAATTAGAATAATTAATTACTTTAATATATTTATCCCAAATTATTTATAGAATCCACAATTCTAGGTTTGCATTTATCTCTTTCCTATATACAAACTTCTCTATTTTTATTTTTTTTTCACAGTGCATTGTGTCCTAATATCTCCTTCTATGGCGTGAATATGCTCACATTTAAAGATAGAATAATTAGAAATAAACTTCAACCTATCATAACACAAATGAAAGAAATTTACGAAATAATAGTTGCAAAATAAAAATTTTAAAAGTGAATCTGACATAATTTTAATTTTAGGAGAAAAATAAATTTAGAATTTAATATATTTTTCTAAAAAAACATGAAATATAATTTAAATGGGTTTATTTTTTGAAAATA
Source organism: Capsicum annuum (assembly GCF_002878395.1). NCBI lineage: Eukaryota > Viridiplantae > Streptophyta > Magnoliopsida > Solanales > Solanaceae > Capsicum > Capsicum annuum. The sequence continues at coordinate 215,432,172 of NC_061115.1, read as the reverse complement.
AAAAAATTTAAGTTTCTTTTTTCAAAAAATAAAAATGAAAATAAGGTTTTGGCTTTTTTTTCCAAATTCCCAATATTACTTCAAATTTTATTTGAAATTGTCATGCCCAAATACTAATTTTCAAATAAAGTGAAAAAATTCAAAGACAAAATGAAAAATTAATGTCCTGCTCTAGTACTCTACTTCAAGCTTGTCTTCTCCGGTCATTTCTTCAACGTATTCGTTAATCTTGAGTGTCGACTCCTCAAGTTGAGGGCTATTCGACATTGAGATAAGCTTTAATGAAGCAATATCTCCAAAACTCTCTGGGATCTCTATAAACTCAGTACAATATGGTATATATAATTTCTCGAGCATGGGAAAGGATTCATCTGCAATAACCTGCCATTCAGAAAAAAACATATAAACCAGTTGTAGAGATTTGAGATTGTGGAAGGTGACTTGTTCCATGTTCCATTCCTTTCCCCCTTCGATACTTGCTCCATATAGTCTCAGCTTTTGAAGGTTGGGTAGTGATCTCCCAATTCTTGACAGTTCATCTGATGCCAGATGGAACCCAACCAAGTACACTACTTTCAAGCTTGATGGGAAGTGAAAATCAAACTGATGTACATGAGTACGCCCACGGCACTTAAAACTTGCACTCACCATTTCAAGTTTATTAAGGACATCCAATCTTGGAAAATAAATCTGCTCCAGTGCTGAACATTCCATGCTGAAATCAAGGGTTCGAAGATTGGGAAACCTTTTGAAAATATTTTCTGAGTCTACCGAACAGGAAAGCTTGAGAAGAGATAATGTAGTCAGATTTTCTAATTTTGTTGGTTTGTGAATATCCGAACCAAAGACAGAACAAGTCCTTTCGATCTGCACATATCGTAGCTTTGCAAGACTCCAGATAGTAGGGGATAATACCAGGTTTGGTTCACTGTTTTCCACCACCAAAGTATCTAGATTGCAGAGGTTTGAAAATGACAGAGGGAGAGCTTTTGCATCCATCCAAATCCTTAAGCACCTCAAATGAACAAGCATGCCTATTTCATTCAGCGCAGTATCTGTCAACATTATATAACGCAGTTCCAACCTTTTAAGAAGCCTCAGGTGTCTTAGGTGCCAGTTATACAGAAATCCATATTCTATCTTCAAAGAGAGGAGGTGTTTAGCACAAGGATTTCTCTTTTCTGGACTGAAAAAGGAAGAATCATCTGAATAAATGCCCTCATCAAAACTAATGGTCCGTCGACGCAGCATCAGATCTGAAGAAGATGAAGATAGAACAATTGAGCTCGTCAAATCAAACAATTTTTCCTGTCTAGATTTTATCGAACAAAAATCATGCACAAGATCATGAATTTGGCAACTCTGTTCGCTACCACCTCTCACAATTACCAAGCTACTAGAAATTAACTCATCCACATAAATCTCCGTTACTTCTTCCACACTCTTCAAATCAGTTGGTTCCACAAGTCCTTCATCAGTCCATAACTCTTTCAACAAAGATATAACAATATCTTCGTCCTTTGGATAACTTGCAAGGTACAGAAAGCACGGCTTTAGGTGATCTGACAAATGGTCATAACTTAATTGTATAACCTTCATCACTTCCTCTTCATCCTTAAAAATAAAGGAACTCAAATTGTTGAGAACTTCAATCCACAAAGCCTCTTTCTTTTCCTTTCTTGAAATGACTCCGCCGATCAAATCAAGTACCAAAGGAAGCCCATCACACTTTTCGGCTATTTTCTCTCCAACATCTTTTAGTTCATCAGGGCAACGTTCTTCTCCGAACACCTTTTTCTCAAATAACTCCCAACTTTCTTCTGGTCTTAGCAATCGAAGATCAAGAGGATCACTGTGGAATTTTCCATGCAAAGCCACTTCCTTTTTTCGACTTGTTAAAATAACTCTGCTGCCTTTCTGAAATTCAGATGGAATGGCGTATAAGGGTCTTGTCAGCTCATCCCATGTTGCAGTATCCCACAAGTCATCCAAGACAATAAGGTACCTCTTTCCAAACAGTTGTCTCCGTAGCTTATCAGCAACGTCATCGTCTATGTCATCCTCACTGACTCTTTCTTTCAAACCAATAACTTCATTGAAAACTTTCTGCAACAACTTTTTCTCATTACGTTCCTGGTCAACTGTGACCCAAGCACGAACGTCGAAATGACCAACAACAGACTTTTCAGTATATACTCTGTAAGCCAAAGTTGTTTTCCCAAGCCCCGGCATGCCGACTATGGAAATGACATCTATCTCAGCTGGTCTGCTGGTGAGCTTCCTGATTATCCACTCTGTCTCCTCCGCAAAACCTACAATTATTTTACTAGCTATTGATGACTTGTTTATAACTGGCTTGTTGGGAGAGTTCGCAAAAATGATACTCATGTTCTTGGAGATCTTCTCTTGTACCTCTTTTTTGACAAGCTTGATCTTTCCTACGGTTTCAGGAAGTAAGAAGATAAGCTGCAAGAGACCACGATCTCTGGCAAGAATTGAGTTAATGGCATGTTCCGCCTCATATGCCACATCTAGAACACGAGTCCAAAGATCGCTATGCAATTCTTGCTCCACATTCCCAAAGAACGATCTTATGTGTTCTAGGTCTTCTTTCACCCGACCAATTTCTTCTTTTATCAAAGCAACTGAATAAGCATTGGAATTGAGCAAGTCATTTAAGTTTCTGAATAGAAGAGTCATGAAGATCGGTCCATCACTCATGGGGAAGCAGAGCTGAGATGAGTCTGCAGGGGCTTTCAAGAAAACACGTCTGATATCATCCTTCAGAAGTTCAATATTTTCCAGCAAGTCTTGACTTGCACAACTTATTTTTTTCATATTCTCTTCATCCGTTGAGTTCTCTTCTAAGTTGCGAATGAGAATGGACACCTCCCTAATAAGTGCTCCAACACGTGCCAATAGAACAAATAATTTTTCATAATGAATGAAGTCCTTTGGCATATCTGTAAGAATAATCAATAGGAACTCTATCATGACATGAATGTTGGACGCTGAAGTGCTACGAGGTTAATGCTGTTATAGGTGAATTAGATGTTCTCTAAGAATGTCTGGAGATCCTTCTAGGAGCTGCTTAATGAAGTGCCCAACTTCAGCTGACTTTGAAGCTTCCAATATTGTAGAACATATGTGCATAACCTCCAGTGAAACTGGAGTTATCTTCAAAAGTAGATGAACAAGCATGGAATTGACTTGAGAGACTTCAAAAGTAGATGACTTCAAAAGCATATGATCAAGTCCATCTTCATCTTCTTCATCTGTTTCATCTTCATCTTTTCCATCTGTTCCATCTTCATCTTTTCCATCTGTTCCATCTTCATCTGTTTCATCTGTCTTATCAAGTTGATAAGACAAAAGGACAAAACAGAAGTGTCCTACTCTCTCAGCCATAAGTTGAAGCTGCGGTAAGACATATTCAATTGCCTTATGCTCAACGCAACCATTTACTTTCAGCCCATGGAAATCTCTTAAATTGCCAAATACATTCTGAAGAAGCTCATATTGAGTCATTGATAGCAAAAACAACTCAGCACGAACCTTGGGTAGATAATGGAGATTCACAAGGACCGCGTCCAAAAGTTCAACCAACTTCTCCTCAGTCATGGTGGCACTTGATTCAGATTGACGATCTGAGATGATAAAACTTTTGATATTTTCAAGGAGGCGAGGAACGACATGATCCTTTGATTTAACCAGCATGTAATCTCCACTCTGATGAAAAAGTGACTGAACCAGATCATGAACCTTATATGATATGCAAGACATTTCGGCATTTGAACCATCCGAAATGTAATAACAAAGCTGTAAACATGCCGACAAAAATGTCAGCTCCCGTTACAGCTTTTCAATTCGATCCGTGTCAAGAACAATTTGATCCTCTTCAATCTTTAACCTCTCTATGAAATCACGAAGATTGACAATGTCCTCTCGAAGCAAAGCAGATGATACCTGCTATGAGACAAAAAGTGTGTCAAAATTTTCCGTGCCACATATTCGCCATAACAAATTTTACTCTAACTTAACAGGAAACTAATGTAAATATAGAGGGCCTTCTTGAAAATAACCTACTGCATAAGCTAAATGTTTGTCCTATAGTTACAGTTTATATGATAAACAAGAGTTTGATTTCTCAGAAGGTGACTCAACTAATGAAAATTGTTCGAGAAGTTATCCTATGGATGTCAAGAACAGTCGTGTGATCAATGGCAGCCCAAATTTTATTTTGGTTCAAAAATTGAATAACAACATCGACAAAACTCATAAAGCAAGCATGTCAATAAAGAATTTCTACTGATCAATCTGTCCGTCCACATATATACTAGTTAGTTACTTGATGCACTGAAGAAGTATATTAACTAGTACAGATGATTTTATACAAAATCGAAGAAAAAGAATACATACTGTTAAGAATTCGTGCCCTACTGATTATCTTATTTTCGCCTGACTGTTGCCTATTGATGGGGTTGCCTGACGTGTTCCACGAAAGTAGTAAAACAGAAAGTAAAGAACACGGTAAATTTTTACGTGGAAAACACTCGGCTCAAAAGGTGTAAAAAACCACGACCTGCACCTCTACAAGATTTAACCCCAACTTCAGTAAATAACTCTGAGCCTCAACAGCAACTGATTATAAAACTCTTGTAACCAACAAATAGGAATTATAAACTCTAATCCCTATAACTCAACAACTAGGAATTATAAACTCTAATTCCTAACTACACACACCTCTCAAGGTATGCGTTCCCAAAGTCTCTCCAGCTAGAAGACTAGCTTCTAGTTCAGTTTATAACACGCTGAAACTAATATTACATCAATAGTTCAAACACAATGAACAACTCTAAAAATCAACGCTAAAACTCTTAGCTGGATTCTGTACTGAGGACCAGGTTCTTCAACGTATTTCTTTAGTGATTGAGTAGCACTTCGTAAAGCCAATCTGCCGATTATGCTTTTCTGCTTTGTAAGTGCATGAATTATTCTGACTGCTGCATCTTCTATTTAAGCACAACTCTCCAAAGAGTTATTCTTTATTTCAAACTCCTCCTCTAATCAAAACTCTCATTGCATAATCTTTCTCCTCCCGCACATAGGACTCTTCAAGATATACTCAGAAGTGAAACTCCTTCTTTACGTAGGACTCCTTTTTCAACTCAACTTGCTTTCCCTTATCATCAAGTGTTTGAATCAAATTCAACTTGTTCTATTCCCCATGAGATTAGTAAGTTGAAGTTTTCAGTTGCATTGAATTAACTCATATCAACTTGTTTCATTCATATTGTCATTCATCAAAACTTCAAGGTTCCAACAAATTCTCCCTTTTTGATGATGACAAACCTCTTGTCTTTGTGCATCTAAAGATCTTCACCCGTAGGCACTAAAGTATAAAACACTAAAATGAAACAAGTTAGTCAATGGGTTATAAATATTACACAACCCTCCTATCTTCCCCCTTTTGGAATCATCGAAAAACCATTTCAATGCAATAATATACTAGCCAAAGTGATTTGTTATGCTATTCGTGGCCACTGGGGCTATCACAAAACCAATCAGACAAAGACTTTAGCCAACCTAGTAATGTATTAAAGAGAGCAAAAATATGAGTCAATTTAGCAAAGATAATCATTCCATTTAACTGACAGAGCATGTTCCACATTAAACCTAAGCTAGTACTGAACAAAGCAAAATAATTGAGCATTAAAAAAATACGATATAAAAGTGGGACATGGCTAAGAATGCAAATAGTGAGGAGTTGATGAGGAAGGTGGAACAGGTGATATCAACTGTGTCAATTGATGAATGACTTCAACATTTTCATCCCTCTATCAATCAAGGTCAAGCTTCAAAGTCATGATCCTAGCTTTAAAGACCTCTTATTCCACTTTATGACTGTCTTATGCAGTTTCTAGTTCAGAATTTTTTTTCTCAAATGAGTCTTAGCCCTCCTTATTGAAACAGGTAGAGCAACATGATTCATCTGTTCAAGACTATCTATTTTTTTTTTTATATAAGTCAAACCTGATTTAGGACTGAGAAGCCTAAAAAAATTACCAATTAGGAACTAAAATGGAAAGCATGTCCCTTTTCATTCTTCAGAAACATATGCTGCATGCGATTGATGATCAAGCTTGGCAAATCCATGGTACACAACTAATATTTTGGTTGAGAAAGAAGAAGGAATTTCTGGTATAGGATTAACACACTTGTGCACACCCATTTGGAGAGAATCAAAGAAAGTTCGGTCAACAATTCATTAGCTTTATTAGACAATGAGAGGATGAAGTGTGTGGAATTGAACAGGTGTGCTCAAATGTTTCAACTTAGACAGCCTATGCTTAGGTCAGTGCAGAACATACCTGATAAGAAGAATTTTGTGGTCATAATTACTTGCTTGTACCTATTTTTCTGCACAATCTAATACAAAATTAGGTTAGAAAAGTCAAAAAATCTAGAATTGGGACACACAACTAAATGTGCAAGACTAAATCGAATAACATTTTAGCTAATAAGAATAAAAAGAAAAATGGTTATTCTAGTCAATAATTGAGGGGAGTTCATGTAATTTTAATCATCCCCAAGTCTAACCTATTCCTTTCAAAATGCTCTCTACTTAGTGCCTTTGGTGCTTCTCCAGTCAATTAAGTAACCCACATAGTCAACATTTTTATAGCCCCCAAGAGTGAAATTGCTTTCCTTTGGATATCATAGTCTTAAGTCATTGATTCCCATGAGATATCTCAAGATTCTTTTGACAACACCAATTTTTATGAACTACTAACAAAATTACTAGAAACTTGTGTTGGTTTTATTGATGCATCCATTTCTTTATTTGTTGTTCCCCCTATCAATATGCCCTCAGTCTGTACAACAGTTAAACCAGGTGATACAACATGTTCCTGTGCATGCTCATCAGTTTAACAGTCATCCTTTTTTCTTATTATTTTTTTTAATCTCCCTTGCTTCCCCTTTACACGAGCACTACAAATCTGGCCATCTTTCAAATGATTCATTCCCCCTTTAAATGTGGTCAGTGAAAGAATCTTTATTTTCTTCTAGTCTTATGCCTTGTGCCTCCTTTCACTCTCACCTGCAAAACAAATTAGGGGTTTACTTTAGGCACCTAGACAAGCTTGGGTCCTTTCTTAAGAGTAACTGGATGAATCAGATTTCTTCTAGCCCATGCAGGCAACAGGTTACGTGACCCGTTTCTCTGACCAGTTTTAGTTATCCTTTTCTTGGTCTGAGATAGTTTATTTGCCAGATTTAGACTGTTGGATCTGCTTTTGGCAGCAACTGGACATTCAGTGGTTGGATGTCCAAGGTTTCCACAGATATAGCACAAGTCTTGAT
>NC_061115.1:215412092-215424707 GCF_002878395.1 Capsicum annuum | reverse complement strand
GAAAATCCAACCCAGCTTTTTCACTGTGATATCTTTCACTCAACTTAAGAACAATTCTTGAGGAATTTGTCCACCTGTTTGCTCTTTCAAGGTCAAGTTTTAGTTTAGAGACTTCTTGACTCAGTTTATTCACCATTTCTGTTGCATTATTGCACTCTTCTTTGTACTTGACCAATTCAAGTTCAATTTTTTCTTGTTCTTTACTCTTGGTGTTTTTTCCCTTTTCAGAGAGTGTCAATTTTAGAACTTCAGACTTAAGATCATTATTTGAAGAATCAAGTTGCTCAACCTGTTTCTTAAGAGAGCAGTTTTCTGTTCAACAGTGTTCTTGCAAGCTTCTAAATCAATAAAATCAAATTTGATTCTTGCAAGACGTTGAATAGCTCATCCCTATCAGAAGTTGATTCTTGGAAGTCATCAATTAGTGTACTCATCAAGAAAATAAGTTTTGTTTTAGAAAACAAATGTAACTTTTCTTTAAGTTCAAGTATACTTACCTCAGAAGCATTATCTTCTTCCTCCAAGTCTGAATCTCCAAGATCCATGAGTGCTGCTTCATTAACTTCATCATCATCTAAGTCAAATCCCCAAGCTGCTACCATTTTAGTTTCATTAATTTCCATTTCATAAGTTCTTAAATTCCCCACTAATTCATCCAGGGTCATACCTGCAAGATCCTTATTTGCTTCCCTGATTGCAGTCACCTTAACATTCCACTTTGATTTTGGTAATACCCTCAGTACCTTTTCGACTTGTTCTTCTTTAGATATAACTTTTCCTAAGGAGGTCAGCTCATTTGTTAAGGTAGTAAGTCTTGTCATTATTTCATGCAAGGTTTCATTCTCCTTCATCTTAAATGTCTCATACTCAGTGAAGAGAAGAGAAATTCTGAATTTTCTTACTTGAGATATGCCTTCATGAGCATTTACTAGAGCATCTCAAATTTGCTTAGCAATGGTGCATGTTGATACCCTGTTATATTTCGCAGGTCCTAATCCACAGACCAAAATGTTTTTGGCCTTAGCATTTTTCTTTAATGCCAATAAGTCATCAGGAGTGAATTTACTTCTAACTTTCTTGACCTGTTTCCCATCTTCTAACTTCATTAGAATAGTAGGACCATCAGTGATCCTATCCCATAAGTCATAGTCTTCACCTTGAATGAATGTTTTCATCCTAGCTTTCCACCAAATGAAGTGAGAACCATCAAAGAGTGGAGGTCTAATAGTGGATTGACCTTCACTGTGACCAGTAGATGGTGCGGAATTCATCATATTGATATTTGTCTTAGGTGCTAGCCCTTTTTAAGACAACTTCTCTTTGATACCACTTGTTAAGAATTCGTGTCCTACTGATTATCTTATTTTCGCCTAACTGTTACCTATTGATGGGGTTGCCTGACGTGTTCCACAAAAGTAGTAAAACAGAAAGTAAAGAACACAATAGATTTTTACGTGGAAAACACCCGGCTCAAAAGGTGTAAAAAACCACGACCTGCACCTCTACAGGATTTAACCCCAACTTCAGTAAATAACTCTGAGCCTCAACAATGACTGATTATAAAACTCTTGTAACCAACAAATAGGAATTATAAACTCTAATCCCTATAACTCAACAACTAGGAATTATAAACTCTAATTCCTAACTACACACACCTCCCAAGGTGTGCGTTCCCAAAGTCTCTCCAGCTCGAAGACTAGCTTCTAGTTCAGTTTATAACACACTGAAACTAATATTACATCAATAGTTCAAACACAATGAACAACTCTAAAAATCAACGCTAAAACTCTTAGCTGGATTCTATACTGAGGACTAGGTTCTTCAACGTGTTTCTTCAGTGATTGAATAGCACCTCGTAAAGTCAATTTGCCGATTGTGCTTTTCTGCTTTGTAAGTGCATGAATTATTCTGACTGCTGCATCTTCTATTTAAGCACAGCTCTCCAAAGAGTTATTCTTTATTTCAAACTCCTCCTCTAATCAAAACTCTCATTGCATAGAGTTTTACTTCAAGTGAGACTCCTTCTTCAATTCCAACTCTTGTCTCATTGGTGTTGTAGTCAAATTCCAATACTTTAAATCAGCACATATTAATTTATCAGAATCTTTCTCCTCCCACACATAGGACTCTTCAAGATATACTCAGAAGTGAAACTCCTTCTTTACGTAGGACTCCTTTTTCAACTCAACTTATTTTCCCTTATCATTAAGTGTTTGAATCAAATTCAACTTGTTCTATTCCCCATGTGATCAGTAAGTTGAAGTTTCCAGCTACATTGAATTAACTCATATCAACTTGTTTCATTCATATTGTCATTCATCAAAACTTCAAGGTTAGTTAAGCCTAGTGCCAAATCGTTACAAGAATTATTTTGCACATCAAACCCAACAATAAAAAGAACACGTTACCCAAATTGAATCCGTGCGCTTAAAACAAATTATCCCACTGGAAAAAAAAATCATTTTTCTTATATACAAACTACGTGAAACTTTTTTTTAAAAAGGCATAATAGATAAACATGCCCTTTAACTTGATCTCAAATCACATTTATGACCTCCAACTTTGGGTGTGCACAAGTAGAAACTTAAACTTGTATAAAGTTGAACAAGAATACACACACGTCCTATGTGGCATAATCTACATAGGACAAGAATTGGCCACATAGGACATATGTGCCTACTTGATTAACTTTATACTCATTTATGTGCCTACTTGAGCAAACCCAAAGTTGGAGATCATAGATGTAATCCGAGGTTCAAGTTAAAACACATGTTTATGTATTGTGTCTTTTAAAAAAGATGATTAACATGTTTAAGTCGATTAAGCTCCAAAAAAAAAAAAACGATCATACTTACAAGACTAAATTAATTATGTCAAAATGGAAAAAGATATAAACAAATATTGTATAACATACCGATGAGCTGTTTGCTTCTCCGTCCTCCCTTTTCCCTTCATTTTCCTTTTCTCCTTCCATGTATGTAGTTTTCGTTTCAAGTTGTCAAGATCTGATCATGTATAAAAAGTACACAAACCGTAAGAGAACAAGTAGAAAAAAAAACACAAGAAACCCAAGACATCTACAACAACAATAGACATCTACATTCTCGTGAGGGCAGAATTTATACAGATCGTACCTCTATCTCGTGAAGGTAAACAAGTTAGTTCCAAAAGACCCTCAGCTCAGGTTAAGCAGTCCAAAATAGATTCTTAAAAAATGAATTGACTAGGGGATAACCGGCCACAAGCAGAGAGGCTAATCTACGATTTAAAGCAGAGGATGGGAAAATCAAACCGTCATCAAAGATGGAAACAAAGTTTGAACAAGTTAAATATTTAACAGATTTTTCAATATAAATACCGGCATAAAAGTTAAAACATGACTTCACAAGGCAAGTTGGGACTGTCCAGTGTCCCAATGGATTTAATTTCTTCTCCTAACTAGTTGACCTGTGAAATTCCTCTTTTGCCATTTGCATTACCCAATAATTGAGTAATGTATGATTTGCTCCTTACAGACTTACACCTTATTTTATTTTATTTTTTAATAGAATAATTATTGTCATGTGATCAGAAGGTCACGAGTTTAAATATTAGAAACAGCTTCTCACAGAAATGCAAGGTAAGACTGCATACAATATATTCTTTTGGTGGAGTCCTTCTTAGACCTTGTGCATAGAGAAAACTTTAATACACCAAACAACTTTTTTTAGGATGTAAATCACTTAAAACGATAAGATTTTTTTTTTGTCTATCCAAACATTGCTAAAACTGACAACGTTAGAATCCAATAGGTGAATTATGCTTCCTCCGTTATTGGAAGAGTTTCCCATATTAACAGTTTGTACATTGAGGCTGATCTAAGCTAGTTAATACCTCTTTCCATTAAAAAATGGGAGGTTGAAAAGTGACTCTTGTACCTCTTAGCTTTTACATGTCACTTTTTCACTTAGTTTTCTTTTACGTGTCACTTTTTCACTTGAAACATCTATTAGAAAAATAATTATTAATATAGCTATTTTATTATAGTGTTTTGAAATTAATTTGGAAAAAATGTAATTAATGCAAAAAGTATAATAGAAAAAAATTATTTTTTATTAATTCATCAAAAATGATAAATAAAAATTAAATTAATTAATATTGACAAGTGAAAATAAACGAAAAAAATAGATGAATAGTACATTATTATGTGTTGTAAAAATTGAATCTTGTCACTAGGTAGTCACTACCTGGTAGTGCATTATTATGAGTAGGGGTGTACAAACTAAACCGTCAAGTCAAATCGAACAGACGAACCAAATCAAATTGAGAAAAAAATCGACTTATGATTTGGTTTGATTAGTTTGACGTTAGAAAAAAAAACGACCATTCTTGGTTTGGTTTGATGTTAACAAAATAAAGGTCAAATCGAACCCGAATCAAGCCGACATAATATATATATATATATATATATATATATATATATATATATATATATAATATTCAAACTTTTTTATACATAAAATATTAATTATAGTCTACTTTTTAAATACTTTTTCAACTAGTTTTAGTAATTTTCAATAATTTAAAAGTAGATGTAGATATATATTTAGATTTGGGTCTTTAAGTTGTAATATTTATTCATTAATTGCTAATTAAATGATCTAAAACCCAATATAAACTTAAAAACTAAACTTTTCACTCTTCATCTCACTTTTTAATTTCAAGAGAGTTTTCCGCTCCTCATTTTCATAATTATGGTTTTTCATTAGCACATGAGTGAAAACATATTTGATCTAGTCTTCGATAACAATATAATTGTAAAAACTAAAGATTATAAAAAAAACCAAAAAAATCCAAAAAAACCGACTAAAACCTAAACCGTAAAATCCAATTTTATGTTGGTTTGATTTGGTTTATAGTTTTAATAAACCGACATGATTGATTTGTTTTTTTCCAAATCAACCCGACCTATGTACACCCCTAATTATGAGTTGTAGAAAGTGACTCTTCTAGGTTCAGTAGTGCATTAGTAGGTGTTGTAATTCCTCCAAAATAGTTGGTCTTTTTTCTAAAATTACTTATTTTAATTAAGTTGTTTTTTTTTATGAAATCAAGAGAATTTTATTATATTTTTTTAATACTATTTTTATTATTAAATTTCAAGAGAATTTAATAGCAGTGAGTTTTATTGTTCCTCTAACTAGTACTACCTTCATCCAACAATGCTTGTCCACTATTAACTTGATACTCAGGTTAATAAATAATAAATAATAGGAGATTTTATCATATTACCCTTTGATGAATAGTATTTAATAACAATGGTAAATGGATAAAAAGGAATAAACTATGCATTGCGTTTTCAAACTGGACAAATATTGTTAGACATCTATTTTTAGTATAGTAGATAAATATTATTGTACAAAGGGGGCAGGAGGTAGATATATAGAAAGTGATAAATAAGGCGTGGGTCCTTCTTAATTAATATTTTCTTAATAAATCTGTTAAAAAAATACAATAGATAATATGAGACAAATAAAGTGTTGTAGGATTATATGTATCCACCACTAGTTAAAGGACCATCCTTTGACTGAGAATGACTACAAACGGTAAAGTGCAAACAAAAAGAATAACAATAGCAAACTACATACGATATTTATGTGGAAACTTCCTTATTTAAGGGAATAAATTGCGACTTATCTAGTAGGATTTTCACCTATAAATTCTCCATTAAAACAAGAATGATATTGAATTATAGATTCCGATAGTCCAAAGGTTAACCTCTTAGCCCCCATCCCCTTATAATAATACATGACGACCCACGCTGCAATACTTTTATTGCAGCCTAACCACAAACTAACTCTAGCTAACCACCACTGGGCTAACTTAGCCTACTCTATCAACTAACTCTAGTTGACACCACCAAGCTTACTCTAGCCCACTCTATCAACTAACTCTAGATGATATCACCTTATTTAATTATAGGTGACGAAAAAGTGTTGAAATTTGAAAATAATAACTCAAGTTATAACTATTAAGTGTAGGTGACAAATTTATAATTAGAATTTAATAAGGCCTCAAGTTTTATTTCTTACACTTTAACTCAAATTTTAACTAAAATCCTTAAGTTTTATTTTATATACTTTAACCCAAATTTTAACTAAAACCCTAATTTATAAGAGGGGATCTCATCTCATCTTTTCCTTATTTCTCCCTCAACAACATCTTCTCCTTTCCCGCGTTTTTCTTTTCTTCACTCTTTTCCTCCTTCTTCTTCTTCTTGAGAGGAAAAAAGTTTTCAGTTTTGGACTAAATTTTATTTGTGCAGCATTGAGAATTACTTAAGAGATAATTTTTGATCATTTTGAGTTCGAACTTCATATTGTTGATCTTGCCATTGCAACATATGTTTCAACAATTGCTGCAGTAGGTGCTGAAACAGATGCAGCAACTATTGAAAATATGTAGCAATGCTTCATCAGCTGCAACAACTACTAAAATATATACAACAATTGTTGAATATTTATTCAGCAGATGTCTCATTAATCATAGCAACTGCTACATATAATTTCAACAGTTGTTGAATTAGTTGCAGTAGTTGCTACAATATATTCAGTAATTGATGAAATAGAATGTTGTAGTTGCTGAATAATGTATAGCATTTTTTGTATCTGTTGTTGCAACTAATGAAGCAGTTGCTGAATAAATTACAGCAATTGTGATGTTTTGATGTAATTTTTTTTCTTTTCTATCGTGATCGATTTATTTTGTTCTAAATCATAATATCTTCAGGTACCTTCAAGATCATTAGTCATGGAAAAAATAGCATTAGGGATTGATTGTCATGGAGAATGGATTTAGTCAAATAATTGTTACATTTGGAGTTGGAAAAATAAAGAAATGGCCGAGACGATAGCGGTGATTATGCATCAAGATGTCGCATATGATATTTTGCAAATAAAATCATTACTTATTGTGAACTAAATTGTGATTTGAAAGATATTGCCATCACTTATATGCATAGTTGTGGTGAAAAACAAAAGACCGCTCCTTTTAGAATAAAAGATCAACGTAGTTTGAGTACTTATTTGGAAGATGAATCCAGACCCATTTTGAGGGTATACATGGTTGACAGATTGGCATAGATTCATAATTTGTCTCAAGACCAACAAATGTTAGATAATGAATGTGGTTGGATGGATATGGATGTTTCAGATAAAGAGACTACAAGCCAACAGATTTCTCCAATCGAAGTTGATAGTACTACACAATTAACTCAGTCTAGTCATGCTCGAGATGATAGAACGGGATTTTACAAAGGTATGTCATTTAATAATAAACAAGAATTAGATATTGCACTGAAAATGGCTTGTATGAAGAAAGATTTTAGAATCAAGAAGGTGATTAACTCCCATTTTGTGTATTGCTACAAATGTGTACATCCCGAGTGCAAGTGGTGGTTGAGAGATGTGAAGCTAAAAAGTTGTGATAGGTTTTATATTAGAAAGTTTGAAAAGTCCCACACATGTGGTTCGGAACATCTTACAAGTCATAATCCACATGCCACAACAAAAGTTCTTGGAGCATACTTCCACAATAGGTATTCCGAGGGTAAAGGTCCATCTACAAAGATTTAAGGAACTCCATCCGTATTGAATTGGGCTGCAAGGTAAGTTATTGGAAGGTTTGGAAGGTAGCGAGATTGCAAAGTCTTTGGTTAGAGGGACACATGAGCATGGATACAGAGTGATTGATGCATACAGTCATATGCTTACGACATCAAATTCGAAAAGTAAGATGGCAGCGGCGGTTGATGAAAATGGTAGGTTCAAGTACTTTTTTGTGGCATATTGAGCTTGAATTCTTAGTTTTGCGTAAATGAGGAAAGTCATAGCTGTAGATGGGACATTTTTGAAGAGTAGGTATGGTGGTGTGTTGTTGTCTGCTGTTACACAAGATGCAGAGAATCATATTTTTATAGTGGCATTTTACATAGTAGACTCTGAATGTGATGCTTCCTACAAATATTTTTTTGAACAAATGAGCAGCTTTGTACTTGATACCTCTGAATTGTGCATAATTTCTAACAGATATCCAAGTATTGGAAAGATGGTTTCATTTGTGTTCTCTTCATCTCATTATGGTTGTTACATAAGGAACCTTGGAGAGAATATTCAAAACGATTTTCATAATGGAACTGTTGTCCACCACTTTTTTAATGCAGCAAAAGCATACAATGTAGATATGTTTAATGATCACTTCAATCAAATAAGAGATATGGTTCCAGAAGTCGCCACACATCTTGAACGTGTTGGATTTCACCGATTTAGCAGGGCATTCTTTTCTGGAAATAGGTATGGTTTTCCAGATTATTATTGTTGATAGTTAGTAAGGCACTCTAGTTAGTACAGCTGCTGTAGTTTTTTACAGCAGCTGCTGTAATTTTTTATAGCAGCTGCTGTAGTTTTTTTACAACAATTTTTATAAAACTGCACGTGTTGATTAATGTATTGATAAGTTTAGTAGTATATTTCACCAGTTATTGCATTTCTTCAGTAGTTGCTATACTTATTTCAGTAACTTCTGTATTTGTTTCTAGAATAAATATAGAACTGTTGAAATAATACAACAACTACTTGAAACATACATTTATAATAATAAATTTGAGATTAAAACATACAGTTATAATAATAAAATTTGAAACTTACATTTACAGGTACAATATTATGACGATCAATATTGCTGAGTCGATTAATGCAGTGCTTCTGGATGAAAGAGAATTTCCCATCACTGCTTTATTTGATGCGATAAACAAGTGATTTGTTGAGATATTTCATGAGAGGAATATGATATTCCTTGATATAGGAACCAAATTTGTTCCTTCGATGGAGACAATCTTTGTAGAAAATACTGAGTTGGGAAACAAGCTATTAGTCCATCAAATTGCCAACTATAGGTATATTGTCACCGGTCATGAAGCTGTTGCAACAGTTGATTTGTAAAGCAAATCTTGCAGTTGCAGAGTCTTTGATGTTGATAAAATACCTTTCCCATAAGTCATCAGGAGTGAATTTACTTCTAACTTTCTTGACCTGTTTTCTATCTTCTAACTTCATTGGAATAGTAGAACCATCAGTGATCCTATCCCATAACTCGTAGTCTTCACCTTGAATGAATGTTTCCATTCATGAGAGGCGTATGATATTCCTGAGATATAGGAACCAAATTTGTTCCTTCGATAGAGACAATCTTTGCAGAAAATACTGAGTTGGGAAACAAGCTATTAGTCCATCAAATTGCCAACTATAGGTATATTATCACCGGTCATGAAGCTGTTGCAACAGTTGATTTGCAAAGCAAATCTTCCAGTTGCAGAGTCTTTGATGTTGATAAAATACCTTTCCCATATGCTATGGCAGCGCTCCGATGTTAATATGGTGAAGACTATGGGAGGCGAATTTATGAGTACTCCTCTTTGTATTATACGGTAGATGCATACATTATGGAATATGTGGAGGAAATTAAACCTGTTCCATCTGAAGATTCTTGGCAAGTTTCAATTGAGATTTTAGAGAGAAAAATATCTCCTCCATTTGTTGAGCCAGGCAAGGTTGGAAGAAGGTCATATAAAAGGCGAAAAAGAGTTGGAGAATCATTTTCAACCAAGAAAAATAAATATTCCATATGGAAAAGGGTTGAAAACAAAAAGACTATATGCTCTGAGAGAAATGCTTCATAGAAGCATATTTAATCTTATTATTTTTGTTGTTTGTGAACACATCTATTGTTATTGTTATTATTTGTGAACAATTTTGATCTTATTGTTGTTCTTGTTATTTAGTATTCAAAAAAGTGTATGTTATACTATCTAGGAGATTCAGCAGATTACAACAATTGTTATGAAACGTTCAACAACCAATATACTTGTTGTAACATAATTCAACAATTGCTTTGAAACATTCAACAACTGTTGTGGAACATTCAGCAACTTACTTGTTATAGCATAATTTAGTAATTGTTGTGCAATGTTCAGCAACTAACGTACTTGTTGTAGCATAATGCATCAATGGTTGTGCAATGTTCAGCAACTAACGTACTTATTGTATCAAAATACAATAATTATTGTGCAATGTTCAGCAACTAACGTACTTGTTGTATCATGTTTCAGCAATTATTATGAAATTCGTAGCAACTTACTTGTTGTAGCACATTTAAACAATTGCTGTGAAATTTGTAGCATCTAACTTACTTGTTGAAGAAAATTCAATTATAGTCATATTCAAATTTCAATTTTACTCTTAAATTGGTCTAATATCACACCATTTATCATTAAATATGATTGATTCAATCAGTTAGCATTCATTAAACTCAGTTTAAATTTATTACATTTATAATCGTTTAATTCAATGTCTAGTGTATCTCGAAATACTATGTCATTGCATATGATAACTATAAAATCTAAACTACACTCTTCCATTCAACTAATTTCACTCTATTCGTCGTTAAATCATCAATAAATATGATTGATTCAATCAATCAACGGCCATTTAACTCAGGTTTTAGTTGATTACATTTGCAATCGTTTAATTGATCATATATTGTATCTCAAATTACGATCGTATTGCATTTGATAACTATAAAATTTAAATTACATTCTTAAATTACATTAATATCACTCCATTAATGATTAAAACGGTCATTTAATTACATACTTGTTGTAGCAGAATGCAATAATTGTTGTGCAATGTTCAACAACTAACATACTTGTTGTAGCATAATACAACAATTGTTGTGCAATGTTCAGCAACTAATGTACTTGTTGTAGCATAATAGAACAATTGTTGTACAATTTGTAGTGACTAACTTACTTGTTGTAGCACATTTAAGCAATTGCTATGAAATTCGTAGCAACTAAGTTACTTGTTGAAGAAAATTCAATTATAATCATAATCAAATCTCAATTTTATTCTTAAATTGGTCTAATATCACACCATTTATCATTAAATATGATTGATTCAGTTATTTAGAGTTCATTTAACTCAATTTTTATTGATTAAATTTGCAATTGTTTGATTGAACGTCTAGTACATCTCAAATTACTATCTCATCACTTTTGATAATTATAAAATTTAAGTTACACTTTTCAATTAGACTAATATCACTCTATTCGTCGTCAAATCATTAATAAATATGATTGATTTAATCAACCAGCTGTCATTTAATTCAGTTTTTAGTTGATTACATTTGCAATCGTTTAATTGATTATATATTGTATCTCAAATTACTATCTCATTGCATTTTATAACTAAAAATCTAAATTACACTCTTAAATTACACTAATATCACTTCATTTATAATTAAAACGGTCATTTAATTACATACTTGTTGTAGGAGAATGCAACAATTGTTGTGTAATGTTCAGCAACTAACATACTTGTTGTAGCATAATACAATAATTGTTGTGCAATGTTCAGCAACTAACGTACTTATTGTATCATAATACAACAACTGTTGTGCAATTCGTAGCAATTGTTGTGCAATGTTCAGCAACTAACGTACTTGTTGTATCATGTTTCAGCAATTGTTATGAAATTCATAGCAACCTTGTTGTAGCACATTTAAGCAATTGCTATGAAATTCGTAGAAACTAAGTTGCTTGTTGAATAAAATTCAATTATAATCATAATCAAATCTCAATTTTACTCTTAAACTGGTCTAATATCACACCATTTATCATTAAATATGATTGATCCAATCAGTTAGCGTTCATTTAACTCAATTTTTATTGATTACATTTGCAATCGTTTAATTGAACGTCTAGTGTATCTTGAAATACTATGTCATTGCATATGATAACTATAAAATCTAAACTACACTCTTCAATTCGACTAATATCACTCTATTTATCATTAAATATGATTGATGCAATCAACTAGCGATAAATTTTAACTCAATTTCTAGCAACTAATATACTTGTTGTAGCATAATACAACAATTGTTGTGCAATGTTCAGCAACTAACATACTTGTTGTAGCAAATTTAAGCAATTGTTGTGAAATTTTCAACAAATAACTCCCTTGTTGTATAATAATGCAGCATTTTCTATGAAACTGTTGACAACAAACGTACTTGTTGTAGCAAAATGCAGCAATTGCTATGCAATATTCAGCAACTAACGTACTTGCTGTGAAAAATTCAGCAACTAACGTACTTGCAGTGAAAATTCAACATCTAATGTAATAGCTAATTGCAAAAAAAATTTATACTAATAAAACAGCTATGAATATCAACTCCCAAAACATTACAAATATCAATTCAGATATGGGTATTCATTCACCACTATGACAAAACATAATTAAAAAGTCTTGACAAAAAACTTAAAATTGGGAGTAGTCGTGTAATCATAGTTGTCTAAAAGTTCCTCATCAATGCTAGGCTCAACCTATCTCTTTGCTTTTATCTTGACACTTGACAATGCCTTTGATTTATTTTTTTCGCCTTTTAGCACCTTCAGGAGTATATGGGTCCAAGATTCTTGATGATGGCCAAATACCCCTCTTAGACATCATAGTGGTGATAGCTTTCTCTAAAGCATCTACCATAGCAGTTAACAAGTCTATCTTTTCATGACAAACTTTA
>NC_061115.1:215399962-215411992 GCF_002878395.1 Capsicum annuum | reverse complement strand
CGTAAATTTATCATCATAACAATAGATGATGCTTAAGTACACTCTCTTGAGCATAGTCCTAATCTGAGAATGAACTAATCCTCAAGAAGCTTGAATGAATTGTCTTCATAACATAATTTTAACTTAAATAATCACACATCTACAGTGATCAACTAGAGTTCAATACATAATTTCCTAATCATAATTTTGCTTTTACCAGGAAGCTAGACTTATAGTTTCCTAATCTAATCTTAAAACCAGAGAATCACTTATTATAAATAATTTTAAGATGTATAATCCTGTTTTCTATATATACATCTAGATATGTTTATTTCACTGGAGGTGCTGCAGCCAATAAATCTGACTTAGATAATAAAATCACATGCAATAAGTTTTTGATTATCTAAAGTACCTTCCTTGCGTATGGATAAGACCAAATCCATTCGATTTCTAAAAAGGATTACGAAGAAGTAAAATGTGCTTCTCAGGAAATGTTATTTCTTCAGTCTATTTGCACTATCAGAAATCAATGCTTACACAAATCATAGATCATTAATGCTTATAGACATCACTCATCTACTAGAATTTATATTGTCTACAAGTGAAGTACCTGATCAGACCATTGATGATTAAATCAATTAGAATCCGGACTTATCGATTGTAGAGGCTTTGGGGTACCCATCATACTCCAGTCTAATATTCAGGGTTGCACTAATAGTTCTAAATTTCAATCTCAAAGAATCAATAGTATCAGTGGCGGACTCGTTCTCTGGATCAGGGAAGGGGTATTTACGGAGCAATTCATCCATCTGTTTGATGTTTTTCTGCACTCGGGATGAGAAACAGGTTGGTTCAACTAGGATTGCAGCATTCCAGACTTCAATACAACCTCTGTAAAACCCTAATTCTTCGCCTACTTCGAACCCCGTTTTGAGCCCTACCTGGTTGCCTTCATCTTTACCAGAACTTAGACCATCCGTATAGCCTTCCGAGTATCCTTCTTTGTAATGAGTGTCCTCTAGATTCAATGATGAGTCAAAAATGTCTTCAACTGTATTAACGGTCTGAGAACTCATGGATACTTCACCAAGACCGTCAAATATTAGAATATCTGTAGTAGAAGAAAACACGGAAGTGTGACTCATGATATTTTAGATGTTAAATACTACTTGACAGAAAGTAATGGAATCAAAATTTGGCAAGACTTTGTTCAAAACACTTCCATCTATAAAATAACCTGATTATCCAATAAATTTTGGTTCAATGACCAAAGGCATTACTTTCCAAAAATTAGAAAAAGATAAATACTAAATGAACAGAGATGTCAAACGCTGACTTAGCAGCAACAACATAACCCGTATAATCCCACAAGTGGGGTCTGGGGAGGGTAGTGGGCATGCAAACCTTATTGCTACCTTGGGAGGTAGAGAGGTTGTTTCCAATAGACCCTCGGCTCAAGTAAAAGCATCACAAAGCGGTTTGAAAAAGGAGTAAATCAAGAGCTCCTCAATATTTAACCAAAATAAGAGGTTTTGGCAGCATTCAAGGGAAAAAAATTGTCAGCCATCCAAAAAAGCAACTAAAGATAGTTTTTTTTTCTCAACAAGCTCTGCATGTTGATACAATTCAATGTCCATTCTAAAGCAGCCAATAGAAGGGGAACTTCTGTGGACACCAATTCAGAAGAAACTTGCAAACGTAAAAAGCGAGCCTGTGGTGCTAACCCACAGCGAGGCAGGCCTGTCTATCCCTCAATGGACTACTTAGGAAAAGATGAAGAGGGAAATCAATGAAGTTTGATATTAAAACATTGTGTTCTTAGTAAGCTTTTGGAGCACCTCTAAACTCTGTGATAACTATTAGATAGAAGATTAGCCATCTCTTTAGAGAATCAAGCTATTACAGAATGTTTTTACATATTAATGTTTTCACATACTTTTCTTTCTTTTGTATGCATACTATGCATTCACAGGTTTATCTTCAATTTTTTTGTATACTTTCTCCTGGATATCTCAACAGACAGATTTTGAATCAGAATATATATCTGTTCGTAAGAGCAAAACTTTAAACGAGGACTACAATGAACAGAGAGATGCAAAAGATAAAGTCCTCCAATTCCAATATATATAATATCTTTCCATTTATGACGTCTTTCTACACCATTTTACTAATAATAATAATATTCTATACAACTTTCAAAACTTATAAGAAATTACATTCATTTCAATATTTTCTCCAGCTACGAACATAAGGCATAAGTTTACATCTTAGGCTTCATATCAAGTCAAACACCATTGAGCAGAACACGATATCCCAAATACTACTATGGAAACTGATGGACAATCAGAGGATATCAAGAAGGTAAGAGAAGTCTTTGTTTGCTCTCCTTAAGAAAAAATGATCAAAAAGAAACAGCAAATCAGAGAAATATTTGAACATTTCTTTCAAATTTCAATAAATACGCAGCTGATTCACCTAGCAACTTATTGAAGTCTATTTAGTTGAGCACATGTGCACTGACTATATAAAAGATAGTGGTAGTATAGCTTTCAAACCTCAAATGCATCTATAAAAACATAGAATCTATTTGTAGGGTCTTGAATAAAATATTGTGGAGGAAAGAAAATCGTAAAGTAAACCATAACCAAAAAGTTTCATCATAAACAGGAACATCAATTAGATGAAAAAGAATAAAATTTTGAAAAGGCTTCTAAATTTGATTCTTAATATGGTCTAAACTTGTTTAAATGGGGAATGTCTGTTTCTAAACTTGTGTCCTATGCCACGCTAGGATGAATCAATAGAACACTTGTTTATCTAATGTCAATTCTCCATCAGACTGTCGAACAGACTGCTGGCATGGATCCAAAGGCAAGCCTTCTCTCCTTCTGATTGGGACTTGCTTTTTCAATTAAGTGTACAACATGGTAAGGGAAAATTTCAGAAGCTAAAGTATTCAACATCACACTAGCCGAATGCCTGTATTCTCTTTGGAATGAGAGGAACAATGGAGTCTTGTGCAAAAGACTAGAACTATGGATAGTTTGTCTACGAAGCTAGCTTAGATTTCTACTATTAGAGCCCATTATGGCATTAAAACTTTCAAGCTCAATCTTACTCTGAGCTTGAGGAATGTGTTAGAGCTTATATTGCTTGGACTCGACGGCTTTGCTGCCGAACCTGCGTCGACCCGAGACTGACGCGTGTGCGAGTGCTTCCGCCGTCTCAGATTCGGTCAAAAGATTTTGGATTCGTTGACCAAAATCAGGGGAAATATTGGACAATAGACCGGCGACTTACCTGGAAAAATTCCGACCGGCGACTTCACAAGGGACTACCGGCAACTGTAAAGTTGAAAATTCCGACCGGTGACTTCATAGCCAAACCGGAGGAGTAATTACAACTTGTCAATGTGCTTCGGGGAAGAAACAAAGATCTCACAGATCTCGTCCTAAAAGATCGATGTGGTTGTTTTATGTCTTTAAGTTTTTTAATTCTTTAGAATATAAAACGAATGCATATATAATTATACGAGGTCTTTTCTTTATTAGTAGTAATTACTTTCGTTTTTCTTTGTCCTATGAGAAAGGTTTTTTCGCATTTACAAAGGTATGTAGGATATATAGAAGTGAAATAAGCACCCCAAAATGTTTAATTTGTATAGTAGATTCCTATGTTGCTTGGACTCTCCAAAACTATTGCCGTAGCCGTGTCGAATCCTCCCAAGAATACACTACTTTTGAAGGATCCAATATGCATATGTAGAAAATTTTGAAGAGTCCAAGCAACATAGGTATGTTCATTTTATGTTAGGCAGAATCTGATATACATGAAGTTAAAAGCAGTAGCATTGACGGTAGAAGGAGATAAAGCAGCCTTCTTGGGTTGTAGAATTATGTTTTATCAAGACACATTACTTGATGATGTTGGTAGACATTACTACAAAAACTGTTATATTGAAGGGGACACTGATTTCATATGTGGAAATGCTGCTTCTCTCTTTGAGGTAACATGTCATACATACCTAAAAACTTATTATATTTACGGAAAATCAATTGTATGTCATTAAGTTATTTATCACTTAACCATGACTGAGAGTGGCTTTTTTTTTTCTGTTTTGACAGAAATGTCATTTGCATTCTCTTTCGCAATCAATGGGGCTATAACAGCACAACATAGGCCACCTCAGGAAAACACAGGTTTCAACTTTGTGGGATGCAAGATCACAGGAGTGAAGAGTGCAATTCTTGGGAGGCCATGGGGTGCCTATGCTAGTGTAGTATTTGCTCAAACTTACATGTCAAGTGTCATACTTCCCACTGGTTGGGAAGATTGGAATGATCCCTCTAGGCAAAGGTACATATATCGATTTAACTTATAAGCACCGATCACGACTATTTATAGAATTCATATATTATTAGTGTATTATAACTTGTTACGATAGGCTTAACAATAACAAAAAATTAGACTAAGTTCCAAGAAAGTTAACATCGGCTACAAGAATTAAACCTACTCCTAACTAATAGATGTCACCTATATGAATATTTTCCTCCTTTGTCCCTTATTTTTCACTAAATCTTCATTCATTCCAAGAAACTATAGGTCTTTCGAGAAAACTTCCGTTCATGTGATTTTACTTTTACCTCCACCCTTTTTACACCTTTAGTCACCATAATTTCACATCTTCTACGAACTTATGCATCTCTAGGTTTATGCAAGATATGACCAAACTATCTCATGGGGTCAACCTTTTCTCATTGTATCCTACTGCTCGCACCTTCTGGGGAATATAATCTTGTTTAATCTTATATGATTATTCGTCTTACTTTTCAGATTACTAACCATAACAACAACAACAACAGACCCAGTGTATTCCCACATAGTGGGGTCTGGGGAGGGTAAAATATATGCAGTCCGGGGAGGGTAAAATATATGCGGTCCATACCACTACCTCTGAAGAAGTAGAGAGGCTATATCCAATAGACCCCTTTAGTTAAGATGTAGGCTCCCTCCGCCACTGTAATGACAATCATAACAACTATGACCAACAGGAGGCCACATCTGTCCTATTGGCTTAGTAGTACGAACCTCATAGATTAGGTGTGATACAACAATTAGGAATAACAAAAATCAAACACTCCATCAATTAAAGCCGAAAGAAACTGACTAATGCAAAGTCTGTTTCTTTGATGAATTTTCTCAAACACCTAGATGTCAATCCTCTACAACAAAATTAGAAATAACAAAACTCAAAGACAATCATAAGTAACATGAATTAAAGATGGAGAAAACTGATTGAAGGAAGATCATGAGATACGGAAAGAACTATTACCGTAATGGTTCTGTTGCATCAACTGAACCAATCGGAGAAGCAGAGAGATGATGATCAAAGAAGGTGAGAAAAGAGATGGATGAGAGAAAATATAGTAAAATAATATATGTTTATGGATGTGTTAGGTATGATGGAAAATATTTTCCGGGAAAAAGTTTTGTGGTTTTCTACTTATTTTCTCAGAGTGAGTAGAAAATATTTTTCAAAAAATATTGTATGGTATTTGATTGGTTAACAGAAATTAATTTTTAAAAAAATATTTTCTAGTATTTGATTTATGAGTAAAAAATATTTTTTAGAAAATATTACTGATTGTTAACTAGTATATCACTGTCTCCAGCAATTCAATAATTTAAACTAGTATATCACTGTCTTTAACAACTCAATAATTTGTAAAGACTAATTTAAGCATAACAAATAATATTGAGATCGAATACTAAAATATTAGAAGTAACTAAAATCTAAGCAACTACTAATTAGTAAATATAGGAGATATTTTTCAACATTTTGTCAGGACAATCTTAAGATACTACAATCAATAAAAATACGACGAAATGATAAGCTTATTCAACCTTGTAAAACAAGCTACATCGATGACAAAATGGAATATAAAATTAACAAAAATAACATAAGTAAGTGTTCCTCTATGCATATGGAAATAACAGTACATTCAATAAACATTGGAAAAGGAAAAATTTGGACTTCGATATTTTTTATTTCAAGCAGTGAAAAATTGAAGCAAAGCACAGTGACAAATATTTTTGAGTAATATGAATTTTTTGAGTAATGTAAATATAAGTATTGTTTGGGTGGGAAAGAGGGGTGAGGGTGGGGGCATAAGTCATATTTGTCATTTTCTGCAAAATGACTTCCCTATGCTCATGAGGAAAATCATTTTCCCTCAATTAAAGAAAAATAAGTTACTATGAAAAATATTTTCCCAACATTTAACTACACAACCAAACAAGTGAAAATAAGAAAACATTTTCCATCATACCAAACACGCCCTATATATAAACCCAATTGAAAAAGTACTAGTTAGGGTGGGGAAGAGGGGGTGAGGCCATAAGTTACATTTGTCATTTTCTGCAAAATGACTTTCCATGAGGAAAGTCATTTTCCCTCAAATAAAGAAAAATGAGTTATTATGAAAAATATTTTCCCAATATTTAACTATACAACCAAACAAGGGAAAATAAGAAAATATTTTTCAGAAAATATTTTCCATCATACCAAACACACCCTATATATAAACCCAATTGAAAAAGTACTAGTTGAAAAAGTACTAGTTGTTATGTAATTATATAAAAAGGAAAGAATAGAAACTAGAAGAAAGATTTATATTCGTGTTTTCTTGTTTTTCTTGGACACATTCATGCATAAGAAGAGAGGTTATAGCCTAATTTTAACACTATTCCACCTTTTAGGTGGTTAATTTGTATTGGGCTAACAAAAAGAGTGGGCCATGTTCCATACATAGGTAGCCACCTATTATCCACTTTCTAACACTCCCCCTTGGATGTCTATGTGAAGAAAAATTCACTGAATACGCATTTGAGTGCTGCCTCATTAAAAACCTTACCAGGAAAAATCCAGTGGGATAAAAATATTGGTTAAAGAAAAAAGAATACAACGTGTATTCTTACTCCCCTAATGAAGACCTCGATTCAATTTATTCAGTCTTCGCATTCCAATCTTATGTCCCATATTTTCAAATGTTGAAGTTGGTAAAGATTTGGTGAATGAATCTGCTGGATTATCACATGAACGAATATGATGCACATCAATATCACCACTCTTATGAAGATCGTGCGTGAAGAATAACTTTGGTGAAATGTGTTTTGTTCTATCTCCCTTTATACAGCCTCCTTTTAATTGGGCTATGAATACTACATTGTCTTCAAATATGACTGTAGGTACCTTGATATCGAGCTTCAGGCCACATCTCTCTTTGATGGAATGAACCACTGATCTCAGCCATATGCATTCTCTACTTGCTTCATGGATTGCTATTATCTCAGCATGGTTAGAGGAAGTAGCAACGATGGACTGCTTTGTTAATCGTCATGATATTACAGTTCCTCCGTATGTAAACACATAGCCTGTTTGAGATCGGGCTTTATGCGGGTCAAATAAATAACCTGCATCTGCATGACCGACAAGATCTGGACTAGTTTTGTTAGTATAAAACAGACTCATATCAATAGTCCATTTTAGGTACCTCAATATATGCTTAACTCCATTCCAGTGTCTTCGCGTAAGAGAAAAACTATACCTCGCTAATAAATTAACAGAAAATGCTATATCTGGTCTTGTAGCATTAGCGAGGTACATAAGTGCACTAATAGCACTGAGATATGGTACTTTGAGACCAAGAATCTCTTCACCTTCTTCCAGAGGTTGGAATGGATCTTTACTTACATCAAGTGATCGAACAACCATTGGAGTACTTAATGGATATGCTTTGTCCATGTAAAATCGTTTCAAAACCTTTTGGGTATAGGCAGTTTGGTGGATGAAGATTCCATCTGCTAAATGTTCAATTTTCAAACTAAGACAAAGTTTTGTCTTTCCAAGATCTTTCATTTCGAATTCTTTCTTTAGATATTCGATTGCCTTTTGGACCTCTTCTAGAGTCCCGATGAGATTTATATCATCGACATAAACGGCGAGTATAACAAACCACGGCACCATTTTTTTAATGAAAATACAAGGACAAATAACATCATTTATGTATTCTTCATTTTTCAAGTACTCAGTTAAGCGATTATACCATATGCGCCCTGATTGTTTTAGACCGTACAACGATCTTTGTAATCTAATTGAATATAATTCTCGAGACTTTGAACTATATGCTTCAGATATTTTTAATCTTTCTGGGATTTTCATGTAAATATTGTTATCAAGTGAAACATAAACATAAGTTTCAACCACATCCATTAGATGGATTTCAAGATTTTCATGTACAGTTAGACCGATGAGGTATCGAAATGTTACTGCATCCATGACATGTGAATATGTTTCTTCATAGTCAATACCGGGTCTTTGAGAGAATCCTTGTGCAACAAGGCTTGCCTTGTATCTTGCAATTTCATTTTTCTCATTTCTTTTACATACGAAGACCCATTTATGGCCAACTGATTTTACACCATTTGGGGTTTGAACTACAGGTCCAAAAAACTCCTGTCTAGCAAGTGAGTTCCATTCAAATTGAATCGCCTCTTGCCATTTTGACTAATCTTTTCTTCGTCGACATTCTTCGACAGATAGAGGGTCAAGGTCCTCATTATCTTGCATGATATTTAGTGCAACATTATATGCAAAAACATTATCCACCATAATTTTAGATCAATCTAAATTCACCTCATCATTAGTTGAACTTATTGAAAGTTCTTCGAGTCTCGGATTCACTGATTTCTTCAGGAATATCAGGATTAATCAGATTTTGAGTCTCTTCAGGAGAATCATTTATAATACCATCTTTTTCATTTTTCGTGCTTTTTTTTCTAAGATTTTTATCATTTGAACCCAATGGCTTGCCACGCTTCAAACGTGTTTGGGATTCAAAAGCTATTATGTTAGAAGATGGTTATTTTGGAACTTCAATTCGAACAGGCACATTTGTTGCAGGGATATGGACTTGGTTATCCTTTTCAAATCAATAAATGCATCTGGCATTTAATTTAAGTGACTGATCTTCCGGATCCCACTTTCACATATGGGGGTACGTGGATCAAAATGAGATAATGATAAAACTTTTCACGCAATTTCTCATTTAAGTTCACTATTTTCTCCCCCTAATTGTGGAAAATTTATTTTATCAAATCGACAATCTGCAAATCGAGCAGTAAATAAATCTCCCGTCAATGATTCAAGGTAGTGAATTATAGAGGGTGACTCAAACCCCACATATATTCATAACCTTCTCTGGGGGCCCATCTTAGTACGTTGAGGTGGTGCAATTGGCACATATACAGCACATCCAAAAATTCATAGATGGAAAATATTTGGCTCATGACCCAGAACCAATTGTAACGGGGAGTATTTATTATAATGAGTTGGCCTGAGATGAACAAGTGATGTTGCATGTAAGATAGAATGACCCCAAACAGTAGTAGGCAATTTTATTTTCATAAGCAGTGGTCTTGCTATCAATTGTAAGCGCTTAATAAATGACTCAGCAAGGCCATTTTGAGTATGAACATGAGCAACGGGATGTTCAACTTTTTCCTAACTGACATACAATAATCATTAAAAGTTTGGGATGTAAATTCTCCAGCATTATCGAGGTGAATAGTCTTAATAGGATAATCTGGAAATTGTATCTTTAATCGTATGATTTGTGCCAATAATTTCGCAAACGCCAGGTTGCAAGATGACAAGAGGTACACATGCGACCATCTTGAAGATGCGTCTATTAGGACCATAAAGTATCTAAATGTCCCATTTGGCGGGTGAATAGGTCCACATATATCCCCATGTATACTTCTAGAAACTGAGGGGATTTGACGCTAACTTTCAGTGGCGATGGCCTAGTTATCAGTTTGCCTTGATAACAAGCAGCACATGAAAATTCATCCAGTGTAAGAATCTTCAGGTTCTTTAGCGGATGTCCTTTTAAATTTCAATGATTTGTCTCATCATTATTGAGCCAGGATGACCTATTCGATCATGCCAAAGCACAAATGTAATTATATCAATAAACTTCTGGTTTACGATAGAGTGTACTTCAGTGAACTTCTGGTTTACGATTGTACTTCAACTATACTAATTTTGGCATAGTATAAGCCTGAAGACAAAGTTGGTAATTTCTTCAACATTTGTTTTTGTCCTGAGATATTTTTGATAATGCCAAGATATTCGGCATTCATCTTATTTATCGTCTCAACATGATATCCATTTCTTAAATTCCATTTCTCGATACTGGTGCTGCAGGAGCATACTCGAGGAGGGAAAAGTAACGTATGTTTTCTCGAACATGGCGTGATCTGTGATACTTTCCCCACACAAATCAAGCTGCGATTTAATTCTAAACATCACAGAATTATATTCAGTTACACTTTTAAAGTCATGAAACCTCAAATAGGTCCATTCATTACGAGCTTATGGAAGAATGATCGTCTTCAGGTGGTCGTATCTTTCTTTTAAATTACTCCACAATGTAAGCAGGTCTTTAATCATAAGGTATTCCATTTTCAAACCTTCGTCAGGATGACAATGAAGAAATATCATGGCCTTGGCCTTATCTTGTTCTGATGCCTTGTTGTTATTTTTAATGGAGTCTGCCAGACCCATTGCATTTAAATGTATTTTTGTGTCTAGTGTCCAGGACATATAAGTTTTGCTAGATATATCTATGGCACTATAATGGCGTCTAAAAATATTAGACATTATTTAAGAAAATTAAATATTAACCATTAAATACCTTTGAAAGGGTTTTGCAGAGATTCGTGTCGATAACGTGTTATGTAATTATATAAAAAGGAAAGAATAGAAACTAGAAGAAAGATTTATATAGAAACCACCTCTTATGCAATTACCAAAATAATTCTTTACTCCCACTTAATTATATACCATACCCCAATATATAATAATTTTATTATTTATCATAATGATTTTAATATTTAATATATTTCATTAATTTATATTAATTAACTATAACTACATATTGAAAGTAAATTTTTATTATTTATTTAATTGGCTATCATGTTCAAAACTAATTTGTTACTACAAATCACAATAATTAATAACTTAAAATATTTAAAAAACATATAGAAATTTTATTGACTCTCATTATTTTAGCAATGCCACATAAATTGAGATAAAAGAAAAAGCACTGCAAATCATAATAATTAACAACTTAAAATATTTAAAAGATATATAAAAAATTTAGTTGACTCTCAAAATTGTATCAAAGCCACATAAACTGGGACACAAGGAGTAATATATTATTTGATAATTACGTAAAAATTATTATTATAAATCACAATAATTAACAAGTTAAAATACTTTTTTAAAAATACATAAAAGTTATATTCGACTCTCAAAATTTTATCGATGCAACATAAATCATGACAAAATAAAAAATTATCTAATTAATTGCAATTAAATATTTAAAGTAAATCAATTTTATTATTTTAATTGATTTTTATATAGAAAACTAATATTTTTATTTATTTATTTTAGTAAATTTAAATTTTAAAATTACTGTTTTCTCATATAGAAATACTAATATTTAAAATTAACTTTAAATTTTTAAAGTACGAAATTAATAAATTTAATTTAATAAAATAAATTTCTAATGAATATTTTCTTAGAATTTGTGTTGGGTCAATATGTATCAAGTTAAAAAGAAATAAAGAAAAATATATAGTAAAACTTTATTATTATGAAAGATAAATATAATGCACTATCCAATAATATTTAATAATATCATATTTTGCATATGCAAATATAGCATCCCGTATTTAATTAATATACTATTCCGATGAATTATTGATGATTACTATTGGATATAATAAAATTATATTAATTTTCATAGTAATATCATAATCAAGCGCTCTTAATTAATTATTACGAGTCATCTACGTAGTAAGAAAATAAATAATATTTAATGAAAAATAAAATAGACATAAAATGAGAAATCAACTCTTAATGTTTTAAATTAAATTTTCGTCTTTAGAACGATGATTTTACTTTATCACTCTTTATTATAAGTC
>NC_061115.1:215287641-215396962 GCF_002878395.1 Capsicum annuum | reverse complement strand
ATAATTAAACAAAACAATAGCGAATCTAAGGTGTGTATTCTCTTTATTGGGTAAGTTAACATGATTTTTAATCTTTGCGATATTGAAAATCAATAATCTACTGGATAATTGATTTAAGCTATTTCATCAAATTTACGTCTCTTCTTTCTTTATATTTCTGATCACAAAATTCAACAAGAAGGTTAAAAAAAGGTTTCAACTGTGATCCCCTCAGCTCATTCATACTAATGAAAATATTCCACTGCTCAAATTTTCTACTCCAAGATGAATCCTAAAACTTAAAAATTGTAATTCACATGTTCTACTGTTGGATCCGTGCTGACACAGACTTTGCACTACATAGGCAGCCACCTATTATCCACTTTCCAACACTAGTAATTTTTTTACTAAGATAAAAGAAACTCCTAATACTACTCTACACTTTGGATATAGTATTTACGGCACTGCATCATACATTATTATATCTAGAGAAAAGACATTTCCCCCCCAACTTGTCCTCCAAACTCACTTTAGCACTTAAACTTAATTTTTATCCTCCAAACTCACTTTAACACGTAAACTTAGCTTTTGTTTATTTACCCCCCTTAACATCTTTAAAGTGTATTTGTTTCACCCCTCAAAACTGAATACTACTTTCACAATGGAGAGTGAGTTACACACGCGTCATGTCAGTGCCAAATCAATGCCACATCAGTTCCAAGTCATTGCCATGTAAGAAATTAGGATTTAAAAAAAAAAAAGTCCCACACACATACAATTTTTATGTATTTTTGTTTTAAAAATCAAAAAATATATATTTACTATTTATATATATGTACTATTTTAATATATATATATATATATAGATATATATATATATACATATTAAATAAAAAATGCCTCACCCCTACCCCATTTTCATTTAATAATATATATTTTATATAATTATTTTTATGCATTTATATTTTAAAAATAAAAAATATCCATGTACTATTTATATATATATATAATAAAAATTCAACCTTTCCTCCCAATCTCTTTCAACATTCCAGCCCCCCCTCCCCCCCGCTCTTCTTCCCTTCCAGCCCCCCACCCCACCTCCCGTTCTTTCTCCCCTTCCAACCCCCCCTCCCGCCATTCTTTCTCCCCTTTCTGCCCCAACCCTTCCAGCCCCCTACCCCCCGTTATTTCTCCCTTCCAGCGCCCCACCCTCACCTCTTCTTTCTTATTCAAACACAAAAATACTTTCATCAAGTTAAAATTAATTTTTTCAAATTGTCTTACTAACAAAAAAATTCAAAAGAAATCTCATTAGTGATAAGTTATTCAAAAATAAAATCATCAATTTAATTTAATTTGTTTCTAAATTTTGAGGGAGTTGGATTGAAGGTTGGGATGGTGTTCAATGGAGAAAGTTATAGTGTTTTCATGTTTGTTCTTGTGTGGTGTTAATGGAGAAAAGTGAAAAAAATTAAAGGAAAGTGTTGTTCTTGGGTGTTGTTGTTAACGGAGGAAAGTGAAAAAAATTAAAAGAAAAGTGTTGTTCTTGGATGGTGTTGTAAATGGAGGAAAGTAAAAAAAAATTAAAGGAAAGTGTTGTTCTTGGGTGGTGTTGTTAATGGAGGAAAGTAAAAAAAAAATTGAGGTTGTTAATGGAGGTTTGGGTGTTGTTGTTGATGATGATTTGAAGAAGAAAGAAGAAAAAAGTGTCCATTTTTTTTATTTTAATTTTAATTTTTTTAAAAAAAATTAATTATATTTTAAATATAATATTACTGAAATTAATTTTTTTAGTAAATAAATGCGCCTTTTTTTAAAAAAAAATGTCACATCAGCTTTAGGGGTCAAACAAATACACTTTAAAGATGTTAAGGGGGTAAATAAATGAAAGTTAAGTTTAAGTGCTAAAGTGAGTTTGGAGGACAAGTTCAGGAGGGAAAAATGTTTTTTCTCTTATATATATGGTATAATACAATGTTTGGATATTGATTATATTGATAACAGTTGGTTAATAATAATTTTATTATTTGGCCTGATAGTATGATATTATATTATAACTGGTAAATTTATTAAAATACTTTTAATTACTATAAATGTTAAATTTATCGATAACTATTAGCAATAAAATAAATTTTTTTCATAATTTGCCATATATTGTGTTATATAGATATATTAAGTTTTTAAATTTATATATATTAAATTTATCAATAATTATTAATAAAATAATATTTTTTTTAACTTGTCATAACTTGTGTCATACAGATATATTAAGTTGTTAAATTTATATAAATTCTAATAAAGTCAATAAAATAGTAGATCAAAATAAATATAATTGGGTTCATTTTTTGTAGTAACAAATTTTATTTTTTTTGGACTATTTTTTGTAGTAACAATTTTTTTTTAATGTTTTGAGACGTGACTCCAACGACAAGTACAAAGTTTGAATGCATCTTTTGTGTATACTACGGGTTGTGTTCGTTATGGAATTAAAAAAAATATTTTGTAGAAAAATAAATTATTTCCTATTTATTTTCTTGTGTTCGTTATGCAAGTAGCAAAATATTTTTTAAAAATATCCGTATATATTTAACACAAAATAATAAAAATAAATATGATAAAGGAGGCGGGATAAGAGAAAAAGTTATTTAAAAAAATAAATAAGAAGGGGGTACTGGAGTAGGGGTGGGGTAGTGGTGAGACAAGAAAAAAAGTTTTATTTTTAAGAAAAAAAATTGTTGGGGCGAGATGTTGGGGGTTGAAGTGGTGTAAGAAAATTTGTTGAAAGATTTTAAAAATAATATTAAAAAGAAAATAGAAGTTTGTGGGGAAGGAGGTTTAGTAGGGGGGAAGGGGTTGGAGGGTGAGGGTGGGGTAAGAAAAAGTTTTTGATTTTTTTTTTTTTAAAAATGGGTTAGGGTTTTGGTTGGGGTGGGGTCGGGTCGAGGTAAGGAGTGGAATAAGTAAAAAGTTTGAATTTTTTAAAAAGAAAAATTTGGGGAGGGGGAGTGTTGGGGTAAGAGGTGGAGTTAATAATATAAGGTAAAAGTTAAAATGGGATTATACAATATTAAGTAAGGACATATTAAAAAAAATAAACAAATCATGGATACTATCAAATCGGTGGTTACATAAAGTGAGGGTCTTCATGATTATTAAATCATGAAATTAAACTATATCATACCATACATTTTAAGAAACAATCAAAATAAACATGGGTCTTTTAGTAACTATACCATATCATACCATGCAAAAACACCATCCAAACGGATTGTTAATTGAATAAGTAAAATCAAAAGTGAATTTTTAAAATATCTTTATACTCTATATTTATAATATTTGATTTTTTCTAGTCGAATCGCTACATTCATATTCATAATCAAATTTACACCCTTCGCATCTTAAAATTTAAATTTTGATAAATTCAACTTTCAGATCCGCATCCATCTTAAATACTCACATCCAAGGCCGAATAACTTAATTTGGAGCTCTATTTTTTTTGTTGATATTAAACTGAGAACAAAACATGTTGTATGAGTGCTTCATTCGTAATAATTGCTACCAGTGATTAATACGACCATTAGTCACCAAATATATGGAGAAAGATATTGAGGGGGCCGTGCTAGCACATATAGCTTTAGTGAAATGAAAATTCACATATGCAGTATTATGCGTAAAGGTAAGTTTTGCAGTTTGGTGCTTAGATCATCTTTATTATATGAATTAGAGTGTTAGCTAATCACTAAGGCTCATCTTCAAAAGATATGTGCTGGGTCGGACTAGAGTGTTTAATAGCGACACTTTATGATAGGTTCTGGTGTTCATTGGGAACATTGCCTGATTACGAAGGAATTGACAAGTTCAGAGCACCAATTATGTATTCTGCCTTTATTTATTGAATGCATTTTTGGCTTGTTGTGTCCAATATGAATTAAATGCATATGATATTATGTTCAGTTGAAATAAAGCTAAATTTAAGATTATAAATGAAAATTTTGAGCGAGTTTAACGAGTCGTATAAGTATTTGGCCCAAATAAAATTATCAAATAAATATTTTTTTATATAATTTACAATACAAATAGTAATGGCATGATAAATAAATTTGTCATCTAACTCGACCTCAACTCGCATCTACGACCTCCAACTTTAAATGTGCATATATAGAAACTTAAAAGGGAAAAGTCATCGTTTACATCCAAAACTATATACTAAAAGTATAGGTCACACCTAAACTACCGTAATAACCTATTACACACCTAAACTATAAAAAAATAGAACTATTACCTCCCCGCGACATTCATTCTAAGGCACGTTTCTTACACTCGTTTTAGGTGTGTCCAGCCTTTTGAATAACAAAAATAAACGGCTAAAAACATTAAAAATACAGTACTTTTAATTTCCAACTGATCTATTGAACCTAATTCCTATTTAAGCCAATTTAGGGCTCCAAACTAGAGAAAATTGAAGGAAAGATGTCTTTTAAGTCTTGAATGAAGGATTAGTGACATTGACCAATTTAAAGGGTCAAACAGAATTAAAAAACTTGATTAGGTTAATTGTGGACTTGATTAATATTTTCTAAACTTTTTAATCTTTTCAAAAATACAAATTAACCCACACCCACAAAACTTCCATCCCTCTGCAAATCTCTCTCTCTGTTCTCTTGATAGTTTCTCTCCCTAACTTCTCTCAACCATCAACTTATCAAATTTCTCTCTTCAATCTTGTGTTACTTCAACCTCTGGCAACAAATAGTTTTGAGTTCTTGCCCATTCCTTTTTGACTTTCAACCGTCAGTCGACGTGACAATATTCTCCGGCGACAACAACTTCGAGTTCTTCAGTGTTTCTTGTCGATTTTCACAAGTAAAAAATTAGGGCTTTTAAGTTATGACGAAAATCAGGAACTTGATTTGTTGGTGTTTGCTATTTTTTTATGTTTTTTGTTATTTTTTTTAATGTTTGTTACTTTTTAGTTGAATTTCTTATCTGGATGTATCTGCTACTGTTGTTTTTTACTAATGGATAAAACATGTAACGTGAATCCAATAGATGAGTATTTGTTGCAACATATATGACTAATCTGTTGCACAAATTAGTAATCTATTGCAACATATATGACTAATCTGTTGCAACATATATGACTAATTTGTTGCAACAAATGAGTAATCTGTTGCAACATATATGACTAATATGTTGCAACAGATTACTCATCTGCTGAATTCGTTTTATAGTGTTGTAATATGAATCCGACATATGGGTCATCTGTTGCAACAAATTACTCACTTGTTGCAATAGATGACTCATATATTGGATCTATGTTGCAGGTTCTATCAATTGTAGTAATAGTAGATACACCAAATAAGAAATTCAACAAAAATTATAATTTTACTTACAAAATAAGCTATGAAGTAATGTCCAAGTAATATACGAACAAAATTTGACCTAATTTTTTTTTAAAAAAATTTCAACAGGGGCACAACGAATAAGTAAAACACATGAAAAATTTCATGAAACGGGTAAAAAAGACAAAAATAATATACCATACATCAAATGCAAAAGGATCAAGGGGACAAGCATTTGAGTTCTCCTAAAAACGTTTAAGTTCCCTAATATTTTAATTGTTTTCTAATAGTTGACCCATCTGTTAAAACAGATTTTCTATCTGTTTGATAATTTCAAAGATGAATCATCTAATGCAACATGCTAGTCATCTGTTGATTCAAAGTAAGCAATTATTAGTAATAACTAACTTGATTTAGCTAAAATTAAAGACGTTTCTATGACAATGGGACAAACATTTGCGTTCTCCTAAAAATATTTGAGTTCCCTAGATTTTAATTATTTTCCAACAGATTATCTATTTGTTGCAACAAGTTAGTCATCTATTGCAACAGATGTTTATAATAGGTCAGTCATTTATTTATTCAAATTAAGCAAATATTAATAATAACTAAATTAATTTAATTAAAATAGAAGACAAGTCTTTAATACAAAACCTTAGACAAGGGGACAAATGTTTAAGTTCTCCTAAAAAATATTTGAGTTTTAGTATTTTAAATTACTTTTCAACATATGAACTCGAAACCAAAATGAGCCACAGAATTAAAAAAGTGACCGAGATAGGCCACCTATTTAAAAAGTTACCAAAATAGGCTAAACGTAATAATTTATTATGTTTGCTACTTTTTCTTAACGGTCAACTAACGGAGTTGACTTTTACAAAAACGTAAGAATTTCTTACGGTTTACATTTTTTTTGTAAAACGTAAGAAATTCTTACGTTTTATAAAAAAAATATAAAACGTAAGAATTTCTTACGTTTTACACAATAACCGAGGGAAAAAATACAATGAATTGTCAAATTAATTAAAAAGGTTCAAAAAAAAAGAGTTGTTCAACGTAACAAAAAGTTACATTCTTAACTTTTTTATACCAGTGGTCCCCCACCCACAATTCTTTTTTCCACAAATGTCTCATCACTTCTACTTTTTCCTCTTTTTACATATGATAGTTATGAATTTTTTTATTAGTTAAATTTATTTGTATTTTACATGTAGTTCAAATAATTTATTTTTTCTAATAAATTTTTACGTTTTACATAAAAAAAAATTAAAAAAGAAGTATCAATTACCTCATTAACTTAACAATTTTCTTATATTTATTCTATATCAAAAAAAAATAATCACTTCTATCCTTAATTATCCGATTTCTCTTTAAAAAAATTATACTTTTGAGTTTTCCTCTAGTCCAAAATAGTGAAATGTTGAATTATCATCGATCAAATATGCTACTATATACAAGAATTATATTTTTTTAGGTAATAATATATACAAGTATCAAATATGTTACTACTTCGATCAAATATGCTAATTATAATATGAAACGTATTTGTGCATGTGAGTCTCCTCAATATCCTAATCGAAACACTAATTGAAAACTACGATGAATCACTATCCGAAAAAATTAATTTCATATTTTTAACACACCAAAAAAATATAATTCTTGTATATAGTAGCATACTTGATCGACGATAGTTCAACATTTCACTATTTTGGAGTAGAGAAAAAATCAAAAGTATAATTTTTTTTAGAGAGAAATCGGATAAGTAAGGATAAAAGTGATTATTTTTTATATAGAATAAATATAAGAAAATTGTTAAGTTAATGAGATAATTGATACTTCTATTTTTAATTTTTTTTATGTAAAACGTAAAGATTTATTACACAGAGAAAAAAATAAATTATTTAAACTACATGTGAAATATAAATAAATTTAACTAATCAAAATATTCATAATTATCGTATGTAAAAAGAGGAAAAAGTAGAAGTGATGGGACATTTGTGGAAAAGGAAATTGTGGGTGAGGGACCACTGCTATAAAAAAGTTAAGAACGTAACTTTTTGTTATGTTGAACAACTCATTTTTTAGTATCTTTTTAATTGATTTGATAATTCACTGCATTTTTTCCTCGGTCATCATGTAAAACGTAAGAAATTCTTATGTTTTATATTTTTTTTATAAAAAGTAAGAATTTCTTACGTTTTACAACAAAAAAATGTAAAACGTAAGAAATTCTTACGTTTTTGTAAAAGCCAACTCCGTTGGTTGACCGTTAAGAAAAAATAGAAAATGTAACAAATTATTACGTTTAGTCTATTTTGGTAACTTTTTAAATATGTCAATTTTTAAATTTTGTGGCTCATTTTGGTTCTGAGTTCACATGCATCTTGTCTATTTAGTAATTTTCAATAGATGAGTAATATGTTGGAACAATTTAATCATCTGTTGCAGTAGATGTCTATATTTGTTGGATAGTTTTCAATAGATGAGTCAGTTATTGCAACGGATTAGTCATCTATTGCAACAGATGTATATATATGTTTGGTCATTTTTAACAAATGTCTTTAACTGTTTGGTCTTTTCCAACAGATTACTCATTTATTGCAACATGTTAATGGAAATCGTAATTGAACTTATCAATTCATCTTTAATTTTAGTTAAATCAGTGTTGTTATTACTAATAATGTCTTAATTTAAATCATTTCAAATAAAATTGGTCAATTAACACTTTACTGTAGAGGAACACACTTAGATGGTCGTGTAATTACTATGAGATTAATTGAAATCGTAATTAAATTATCAATTCATCTTTAATTTTAGTTAAATCAATTTAGTTATTACTAATAATTGCTTAATTTTAATTATTTCAAATCAAATTGGTCAATTGATCATTCTACTTAAGACGAAACACTTAGTTGATTATGTAATTACTATAAAATTAATTGAAATTGTAAGTGAACTTACTAATTCATCTTTAAGTTTAGTTAAATCAATATAGTTATTTCTAATTATGGCTTGGTTTGAATCATTTCAAATAAAATTGGTCAATTGATCACTCTACTTAGGACGAACACACTTAGTTGATTGTGTAATTACCATGAGATTAATTGAAACAGTAATTAAACTTATTAATACTAGTTAAATCAATTTAGTTATTACTAATATAATGACTTAATATGAATCAATAGATGACTAAGATGTTGCAAAAGATGAGTAATCTGTTGAAAATGACCAAACAGACAAAGACGTTTGTTGTAACAGATTAGTCACCTGTTGCAACAATTAGTAATCTGTTGGAAATAACAAACACATAAAGCCATATGTTGCAACAGATTGGTCATCTGTCGGAAATGACCAACAAATAAAGACATTTGTTACAACAGATGACTAATCTATTACAATATATGTGTATATCTGTTTGATAATTTTCAATGAATGACTCATCTATTACAACAGATTAAATTTGTTGCAATAGATTATACACTTAAATGATCATGTAATTACTATGAGATTAATTGAAATTGTAATTCTTAAATCAATTTGGCTATTACTAATAATGGCTTAATTTGAATCATTTTAAATAAAATTAGTCAATTGATCACTCTACTAAGAACGAACACACTAAGATGATCGTGTAATTAATATGAGAATAATTGAAATCGTAATTGAAATTATCAATTCATCTTTAATTTTAGTTATATCAATGCAGTTATTACTAATAATATCTTAATTTGAATCATTTCAAATAAAATTGATCAATTAACACTTTACTCAAGACGAATACACTTAGATGATCATGTAATTACTATGAGATTAATTGAAATCGAAATTAAAATTATCAATTCATCTTTAATTTTAGTTAAATTAATTTAATTATTACTAATAATTGCTTGATTTTAATTATTTCAAATAAAATTGGTTAATTGATCATTCTACTTAAGACGAAACACTTAGTTGATCATGTAATTACTATAAAATTAATTGAAATTGTAAGTCAACTTACTAATTCATCTTTAATTTTAGTTAAATCAATATAGTTATTTCTAATTATGATTTGATTTTAATTATTTTAAATAAAATTGGTCAATTGATCATTCTACTTAGGATGAACACACTTAGTTGATAGTGTAATTACCACGAGATTAATTGAAACTGTAATTGAACTTATTAATTCATGTTTAATTCTAGTTAAATAAATTTAGTTATTACTAATATAATGGCTTAATACGAATCAATAGATGACTAGCATGTTGCAAAAAATAAGTAATTTGTTGAAAATGACTAAACAGATAAAGACATCTGTTGGAAATGACCAAACAAATATAGACATATGCTGTAACAGATGACTAACCTGTTGCAATAAATGACTCATCTATTAAAAATTATCAAACAAATATAGACATCTGTTGTAACAGATGACTAAGTTGTTGCAACAGATGACTCATCTGTTGAAAATTATCAAACATATAGGATATATGTTGGAAAATAATCTAAAATACTAAAGCTCGGATGTTTTTAAGAGAACTCAAATGTTTGTCCCCTTGTCTAAGGTCTTGTCTTTAATTTTAGTTAAATCAATTTAGTTATTACTAATAATTGCTTAATTTGAATCATTTTAAATAAAATTTACAATTGATAGTTCTATTAAGGACGAATACATTAATTGAAATTGTTAGTGGACTTATCAATTCATCTTTAATTTAGTCAAAATCAATTTCTTTATTACTAATAATGACTTAATTTGAATCATTCGAAATAAAATTGGTTGATTAATCACTCTCCTTGAGAC
Organism: Capsicum annuum; assembly: GCF_002878395.1. NCBI lineage: Eukaryota > Viridiplantae > Streptophyta > Magnoliopsida > Solanales > Solanaceae > Capsicum > Capsicum annuum. The sequence goes on along the minus strand of NC_061115.1, from coordinate 215,386,855 downwards.
GAATACACATAGTTGATCATGTAATTACTATGAGATTAATTGGAATTGTAAGTGAACTTATCAATTCATCTTTAATTTTAGTTATATCAATTTAGTTATTACGAATAATGGCTTAATTTGATTCATTTCAAATAAAATTGGTCAATTGATCACTCTAATCATGATGAATACACTTAGTTGATAATTTAATTACTATGAGATTAACTGAAATTGTAAGTTTATCTTTAATTTTAGTTAAATCAATTTAGTTATTACTAATAATATCTTCATTTGAATTATTTTAAATAAAATTGGTCGATTGATCACTCTGCTCTAGACGAATACACTTAGTTAATCAAGTAATTGCGATGAGATTAACTAAAATTGTAAGTGAACTCATTAATTCATGTTTAATTTTAGTTAAATCAACATAGTTATTACTAATAATGGCTTAATTTGAATCATTTAAAATAAAATTGGTCAATTAATTATTCTACTAAGGATGAAACACTTAATTGATCATTTAATTATTGAGATTAATTGAAATTGTTAGTGGACTTATCAATTCATCTTTAATTTAGTCAAAATCAATTTATTTAGTACTAATAATGACTTAATTTGAATCATTCGAAATAAAATTGGTTGATTAATCACTCTCCTTGAGATGAATACACATAGTTGATCATGTAATTACTATGAGATTAATTGAAATTGTAATTGAACTTACTAATTCATCTTTAGTTTTAGTTAAATCAATATAGCTATTTCTAATGATGACTTAGTTTGAATCATTTCAAATAAAATTGGTCAATTGATCACTCTACTCAGGACGAACATACCTAGTTGATCGTGTAATTACCATGAGATTAATTGAAATTGTAATTGAACTTATTAATTCATATTTTATTTTAGTAATCAATTTAGTTATTACTAATAATGACTTAATGTGAATCAATAGATGACTAACATGTTACAACAGATGAGTAATCTGTTGGAAATGACCAAACAAATAAAAACATTTATTGGAAATGACCAAACAGATATAAACATCTGTTGCAACAAAAGACTCACTTATTGCAACAACTAATTCATCTATTGAAAATTATCAAACAGATATAGACATCTGTTGCAACAGATGACTAAGTTGTTGCAACATATGATTCATCTGTTGGAAATTACTAAATAGACAAAATATGTGTTGAAAAGTAATTTAAAATACTAAAGCTCAAATATTTTTTAGGAGAACTCAAACGTTTTCACCCTTGTCTAAGGTCTTGTCTTCAATTTTAGTTAAATAAATTGAATTATTATTAATAATTGCTTAATTTGAAGCAACAAATGACTAACCTGTTATAAGCATTTATTGTAACAGATGACTAACTTGTTGCAACAAATAGGTGATCTGTTGGAAAATAATTGAAATACCAGGGAACTCAAATATTTTTAGGAGAACTCAAATGTTTGTCCCATTGTCTTAAAGACTTGTCTTTAATTTAGCTAAATCAATTTAGCTATTACTAATAATTGCTTAATTTGAATCAACAGATGACTAACATGTTGCAACAGATGATTCATCTATTGAAAATTATCAAACAAATAGAAAATCTGCTATAATAGATGGGTTATCCATTAGAAAACAATTAAAATACCAGGGAACTTAAATGTTTTTAGGAGAACTCAAATGCTTGTCCCCTCGATCCTTTTGCATTTGATGTATGATACACTATTTTTGTCTTTTTTACCTGTTTCATGAAATTTTTCATGTGTTTCACCTATTCGTTGTGCCCCTGTTGAAATTTTTAGAATTTTTTTAGGTCAAATTTTGTTCGTATATCACTTGGACATTACTTCATAGGTGATTTTGTAAGTATAATTATGATTTTTGTTGAATTTTTTATTTGGTATATTTTCTACTGCTACAATTTATAGAACCTGCAACATGAATCCAATATATGAGTCATTTATTGCAACAAGTGAGTAATCTGTTGCAACATATAACTAGTCTGTTGCAACAGGTGACCCATATGTTGGATTTATGTTGCAACACTATAATACAAATCCAACAGATTAGTCAATATGTTGCAATAGATTAGTCAATATGTTGTAACAGATTACTCATCTGTGCAATAAATTACTCATCTGTTGGATTCACGTTATATGTTTTATCTACTGTTGAAAAAACAGTAGTAGCAGATACACCCAGATGAGAAATTCAACTAAAAATTATAACTTTACTTACTAAAATCACCTATAAGTAATTCCCAAGTGATATACGAATAAATTTGACCTAAAAAAAATTGATCAAGTAGCAATAGTAGCGGTAACAACAGTGTTCAACAACAAGAAGATGATGATGATGAGCGAGAAGAGATGATAATGAAGAACAAGATGATGATAATGAAGAAGAAGATGATGAATAAAGCAACAACAACAATGAACAACAAAAATTACGAAGAGAGAGAAAACTCCAATAAATGAGAAGAGAGAGAAATGTGCCTTTTTTCCCTCCATTTCTACTTATATTAGGTTTTACATTGGATCAAAGTGTAAATTAAAAAACTTGTGTGTTATTTTCAAATTTTTCTTACTTTCTTAATCCTTAATAAAGTAATTGTCACCTCCACTCAATTATTAAGTCTTGTGTCACCCACACTTTATTTTAAAACTCTTTTGTCACCTAGAGCCCAAAACCCCTACAAATTAAGAACCCTAATTCCCAAATTTGTCTTTCAAAATTAAAATTGAAGAATCAAAATTGAAGATCATTTGTTTGAAGAATTGGTAACTAAATGTTAATAAAATTTATTTTTTTTATTTTTTCAATTGAAAAAATATCAATAAAATTGATTTTTTATTTATTTTAATATGTGAGTCCCATATTCTTCAATTGCTTCTTCTTCACCAAAATCACCATTAAAACATCACCATTGACACCATTATCATCAAACTCAAATCTTACCACAATATTTTTAAGAATCCACCATAAATTTCATTATCGGAATCACAACACAACCATTAATATCACAAAAATCACAAACATCCACCATAAAATTCAACATCCACTACTAAAATTATCATCGAAATCACAAAATCACCATTGTTAACATCCAAAGTTACAAAACCCTCCACAAATCCGCACAACTGTTAAAAAAATTGCAGTTACAAACACAAAAATAAATTGCAATGAGTTTCCCTAACCTAAATCCCTCTGTGCATTACCTGAAATCACAACACTATATGTTACAACATTCATTCAATCTCCTCTTCGCTCATCCTCTCAAACAATCCCAAAGCCTCGTCAAATCGTCCAATCTGAGAATACGTAGTTACCAAAGCGTTCCAAGAAACCACATCTTTCACCTCCATTAACTCAAAAACCTTATTAGCATCATCCAAATGATTGTATTTCGAGTCTGTTGAAGGTGAAAAGCCTCGGTGACAATGAGTTTGGCTTTGATACAAGATTTGCATTGTTTGATTAAGTGAGTAAAAGAAGGAGGAGTTGTTGATGAAGAGAAGAAAGTGAAGAAGGAAGTGGATTTGAAGGGAAAGTGAAGCAAAGAATAAGTAAACAATTCAATAATTTCATATTTTTAATGGTGAATTGATGGATATTTTTTGTCATCGGAATTTTCTTGGTTTTGAAGGGAAAGTGAAGCAAAGAATAAGTGAAGTGAAGAAGGAGGAGTTGTTGAATATCTTTTAGTTATTTATTTTTAATCACAAGGGCTATTTATTAATTAAATAGAAGAATTAAATAAAACTCGCGGCATCATCACAGGATGAGTGGAGTACACTCCATTCATTAAACTTGGGCATGATTGTCGTGAGAAGGTAATAGTTCCACTTTTTTTATAGTTTAGGTGTGTAATAGGTCACTGCGATAGTTTAGGTGTGACCTAGATTTTTAGTGTATAAGTTGGGGTGGAAACGATGATTTTTCCCAAACTCAGAATGTGTATAAAACTAAAAAAGTAGACACATACATCCCATGCAACATAATATATATAAGATGTCGCGTAGTACATAAATTGATCATATATAATACATGTATTTGCTTGTTCAACTTTATAAATATTTAAACGTGCCTGTATACATACAAAGTTTAACGACAGAGATGCATGGTTAAGTCAAGTTAGAAGACACATTTTATATATTACATGCCAATAGTAATATTTAATACTTCATTAATAGTAACATCTATTACTCTTTTTGTCCATCTTTACTTGTTCACTATATATTAGAAATAGATGTTTAACTATACTTGTTCAATTTGAGAAATCTAAGGATAATTTATCTGTTCGTATCCATTATAATCGTGATGTCCGAGCTAGCTTGCGTGCATTCGATTAATTTCGCAAGATGTATGTCATCTCCTACCAATATCAGATACCAAGTAACTTCTCCACCAAAGTTAGAACAGATGAAAAAAAATCACTTAGTGTTTTTATCTGTTATGAATTTAACCTAAGACCTATGTCGCTCAACCGAACTTCATTGGACCACTATTCAATTATAATTAGTTATACTAATTATATTCATTATTCAATACGTCTCTCAAAATATTAAGGACCCATTTGGTTATAGTTTTTTTTTTAACTTTTTTTTTTTGAGAAATTATATTAGTTTAGTAAAATTGAGGTGTTTGTTCATGAGAATTTCAAAATCTATTTTTGTTACGTGCTTTTATATTTTCTGTTTGTTTGTTGATTATGCTATTATTTGTTCTGAATCGGAGGTTTATCAAAAACCTCTCTACTTTATCTAAGGCAGTGACATGGATTGAGTACACTTTATGCTGATCCCATTTTGTGAAAATACACTGAATTTATTGTTATTGTTTTCAAAAGTTTAAAAAGAAAAAAATAATGCTCAAACACAACTCCATCTCCAACTTCAATTTTAATTATAATTTTAAAAGTTTTATCTATTATGATCAAATGCTTACTATTTTGTGTCAAGTTGATCAATCTCCAAATTCATTCTAAGATTGTCATATTTCTACAACCAAACTCACCTCACTAATATTAGCTAAAAAAATCCCCCTCTTCTTCCCAATCTCCCTACTCTTTTGACTGTTTTTCTCCTCCTTCCCTCAGCGTGACCCCCTACCCCCACTCCCCCTTCCGGGGTCGCGCGATCTTACAACATCGAAAAAACCGAAATCTTTTTCATATCCTCCTTTGTCCTTCTTGTCGGATCTAATGGCGGCGCCGGCAGAATTAGCACAAACAGATATAGAAGGAATCGACGGTGTTCGTATGACATGGAATTCATGGCCACGTACGAAAGTTGAAGCTAGTAAATGCGTTATCCCAATTGCTTCATCGATCCATTTGATTCGTCATCATCCTGATCTAGCTACTCTCCCTTACCCTCCTCTTCGTTGTAAAACTTGTACTACAGTTATTAACCCTTTCGCTCGTGTTGATTTTCAAGCTCTTATTTGGATCTGTCCTTTCTGTTTCCAACGTAATCACTTTCCTCATCATTATTCGGGGATGAATGAGGCGAGTGTACCTGCGGAGCTGTATCCGCAGTGTACGACGATTGAGTACAGTATAGGTGCGCCGCGATCTGACTTTGGTAATTATCTGCCGGTTTATTTGTTTGTGCTGGATACGTGTATGTTGGAGGAGGAATTGGAATATGCGAAATCGGGGTTGAAGAGAGCGATTGATATGTTACCGGATAATGCGATGGTGGGGTTTATATCGTATGGGACGCAAGTGCAGGTACATGAATTGGGGTTTTCTGATATGTCTAAGGTGTATGTGTTTAGGGGTTCGAAGGAGTTGACGAAAGATCAGGTTTTGGAGCAGTTGGGGTTAGGTGTTGCAAGAAGGGGTGTTGTTGGCGGCGGTGTTGGTGGTCCGAATGTTGGTGTTACGAGGTTCTTGTTGCCTGCTTCCGAGTGTGAATATACGTTGAATTCGGTTAGTTTTAGTTGATTATGATCGTGTTTTTGATTGATTTAGCAATGTAGCTTAGTGATTTATGTATTGAGTTGGTTTTGTGTATTGTGTTTGTAGTTGTTAGATGAATTCGGTTAGTCTTAGTTGATTGTAATAGTTTGTTTGTTTGATTTAGCGATGTAGTTGAGTTGTTTCTTGTGTGTTGTGTTTGTAGTTGTTAGATGAATTGAGCACAGATCAGTGGCCAGTTCCACAAGGGAATAGAGCGTTACGATGCACAGGTGTTGCTTTGAGTGTAGCAGCTGGATTGCTAGGAGCTTGTATGGCTGGTGCTGGTGCTCGGATCGTGGCTTTAGTGGGAGGTCCTTGCACAGAGGGACCTGGGGCGGTGAGCTTTTCGATCTGTTTTCCCTATTATTTTTTTGGTTGTTATGTCACACTCTCAAAATTACCTGTCTCCCCAACCCAAGGAAGAAAAGGTTGAGTTTTTCATGGTTATAAACGTCTACTTATGGGTTTGAATGACTATTTATGGTGTGTCTGGGACATCACAAGAAGTGTTAGCTAATAGTGACAATGAATTGTGGAGAATGTTTTCTGGAAGAAAAATACTTTTCATCAAAATGGAGAAATTGACTTCTATTGATTTGGAGAAAGCTACTTTCTTTCTCAAATATCATTATTCCCACTCCTCGTTACTTGCTTCAATCAACACTTAGCATTATTATCGACCTTTAATAGTCAAAATATCACTAGAACACTATCTCCACTCTTAACAGTTACTTCGCACGATTAATGTGCCCACATTTATGTCCTACCAAACATGTAAGATGATTCGGAATATTTTTCTCGTGGTGAAACATGGAAAGCATTTTTAATGAAAAATATTTTCTTCCCTACCAAAAGCACTTAATCAAGGTAAATACACTAGGCAAACTTTTCACATTTACCCGTGCACATGAATGTCTTGATATACTTGGAGATTCTCAGCGAGTATTGATAACTCTCAGAGTTCACTTCCGTAAAAGAACTTTGTAGTTTGTTTTTTCTTATCATTAATGTGGTCGTTCGGTGGCTTCGGTGGAGGACAAGATGCGGGAAGGAAGACTGAGATGGTTTGGGCATGTGATGAGGAGGGATGCAGATGCCCCAGTTCGTAGGTGTGAGAGGCTAGCATTGGATGGCTTCAGGAGGAGTAGAGGTAGACCGAAGAAATACTGGAGGTAGGTGATCAGACATGACATGGAACAGTTGCAGCTTACCGAGGACATGACCCTAGATAGGTAGGTGTGGAGGTCGCGGATAAGGGTAGAAGGCTAGCGGGAGGGTGTGGGTTGTAGCAAGCCGTCAGGAGGGATCTTGTGTAGCCGGGTTAGTAACCTTAGGACTGTGTACATAGGTGTCTTTGGTTTTTGAGTGTTTGTTACTTCTAGGTGGGTGAATAGGGAGGTTTACAAAGTAGCGAGGAAAGAGGCTAAGTTAGCAGTTACGGCTGCTAAGACAGCAGCGTTTGAGAGCCTGTATACGGGCTTAGAAGAGAAAGGCGGGGAAAAGAGGTTGTATAGGCTTGCTAAGGCGAGGGAGCGGAAGGGTCGTGACCTCGATCAAGTAAAGTGCATTAAGTGGGAGGATGGTAGTGTTCTAGTGGAGGAGGTTCACAGAAGAGATGGCAGGAGTACTTTCATAGACTTTTGAATGAGGAGGGGGACAAAGGCATCGAGTTAGGGGAGCTGGAGCACTCGGAGGAGAGCCGTGATTTCAGTTACTGTCGACGTTTTGGGGTTGAGGAGGCTAGAGAGGCTATTCGTAGGATTCGGAAAGGTAGGGCGGCGGGGCCCGACGAGATTTCGGTAGATCTTTGGAAGTTTTCTAGTGGAGCAGGTTTAAGGTGGTTGACCGTTTTGTTTAACTGGATTTTCATGTCTGCGAGAATGCCGGAGGCTTGGAGATGGAGTACAATGATTCCGTTATATAAAAACAAGGGTGACATTCAGAGTTGCAACAACTATAAGGGTATTAAGCTGTTGAGTCACACTATGAAGATTTGGGAGAGAGTGGTGGAACGGAGATTGAGGAGGGTGGTGTCCATTTCAGAGAATCAATTTGGATTTATGCCTGGTCGCTCGACGACAGAGGCAATCTACCTGGTGAGGAGATTAATGGAGCAGTATAGGGAAAGGAAGAGGGATTTGCCCATGGTGTTTATCGACCTGGAGAAGGCGTATGACAAAGTCCCTAGGGAGGTTCTTTGGAGATGCTTGGAGGTGAGGGGTTCCGGTGGCGTACATCAGAGCTATTAAGGACATGTACGATGGAGGAAAGACTCGGGTGAGGACGATGGGAGGAGACTCAGAGCATTTTCCGATCGAGACAGGATTGCATTAGGGATCGACTCTCAGTCCTTTCCTGTTTGCGTTGGTAATGGACGTGTTGAGGCGGAGTATCCAAGGTGCGGTGCCTTGGTGTATATATTTGCGGATGGTGTAGTGCTGATCGATGAGACGCGGGGTATGTGAATGAAAAATTGGAGATTTGGAGGCAAACCCTTGAATCCAAGGGGTTTAGGGTGAGTAGATCCAAGATGGTGTATATGGAATGCAAGATTAGTGACTTGAGGCAGGAGTACGATGTGGTGGTGAGGTTGTACTCCCAAGATGTGTGTAAGAGAGATAGTTTTAAGTATCTTGGGTCTATGATCCAGGGGAATGACGAGATTGATGAGGATGTCTCTAATCGTATTGGAACAGGATGGATGAAGTGGAGACTTGCCTTAGGAGTGTCGTGTGATAAGAAGGTGCCCCTTAAACTTGAAGGCAGATTCTACGGAGTGGCAGTCCGTCCGGTCATGCTTTATGGAGCGGAGTGTTGGCTATTCAAGAACTCCCACATCCAAAAATTGAAGGTGGCGGAAATGAGAATGTTGCGTTGGATGTGTGGACTTACTAGAGGGGATCGAGTTAGGAAGGAGATTATCCTGGATAAGGTGGGAGTGGCTTCGGTGGAGGATAAGATGCGGGAAGGAAGATTGAGATGGTTTGGGCATGTGATGAGGAGGGGCACGGATGTCCCAGTTCGTAGGTGTGAGAAGCTAGCTTTGGATGGCTTCAGGAGAAGTAGAGGTAGGCCGAAAAAATACTGGAGGGAGGTGATTAGACATGACATGGAGCAGCTACAACTTACTGAGGACATGACCCTAGATAGGAAGGTGTGGAGGGCACGGATAATGGTAGAAGGCTAGTGTGAGTGTGTGGATTGTAGCTAGTAGTTAGGTGATTTTCTTGTGTAGCCGGGTTAGTATTCTTTGGACTGTGTCCATAGGTAGCCAAGAGAGTTTGGGTGTGGTGGGTGTGTTTGGTCTGTGTGTGTATGTTCCTACTTGGTGGGTGTCCTATTTCTTAGTCCTTATTTCGTAGTACTCTTATTTCTCTTATCTCGCATTTTCTCAAGACGGAATTCCGGTTTGTTTTTGAAGGTGATCAAAAGGTGGTTGGGTCGATCAAGCCCTAGAGTAGTAGTAGGAGCGGGTTCGGGGTAAAGAAGGAAAGAAAGGGTTCTCTCCTTTTAGTTTTCAGTCCCCGGTTTCCTCTCCAAGCCAATCGATCGCCTTCTTAGTTAACTGCGGAACCCGCCCTTATTTGCTATTTTACTCCTTATTTCTATTATGTCATCCATCCTGCTGTTTGTTTCATTACGACTTTGTTTACTATTCTTTATCGTGAGCCGAGGCATGACACCCCTCGTTTACTATTCTTTATCTTGAGCCGGGGGTCTATCGGAAACAACCTCTCTACTTCTTCGGAGGTAGCGGTATGGACTGCGTACATCTTACCCTCCCTAAACTCCACTTTGTGGGAACACACTGGATTTGTTGTTGTTGTATTAATGTGGTTGTTCCCTCACCCAAGGGTGTGGCCTAGTGGTCAATGAAGTGGGTTGACAATGATGAGGTTTCTGGTTCAATTCTCAGCGGAAACAAAAAACATCAGGTGTATTCTTCCCATCTATCCAAGCCCTGGTGGATAAAGTTACACCCTGTACTGGTGGGAGGTAGTAGATACGCTGTGGAATTAGTCGAGGTATGCGCAAGCTGACCGGACATCGCGGTTATAAAAAATAAAAATAAATTGTCGCTTGCTGCTCTTTTTACCTACTCCCAAGGCTCATGAAAGAATGCAGTCACTCTGATGCTGGCCTAAATTTTGAGGCTAGAGCCATATTATTGAAACATTTTTGAGTCGGAAAGACATTGGATTCTTAATGAAGAAAAACCAATTGTTTCCTGTTTTTATCTCTACCACCATTTATTGCCTGGTAAATTAAATCCTTTCTATTGATGAATTTCTATGGCTTTTCCTTCTCTCTGACTTATCCCCTTGTTTTTGCAGATTGTGTCGAAAGATCTAACAGAACCAGTTCGTTCTCATAAGGATCTTCACAAGGATGCAGCACCTTTTTTTAAAAAGGCAGTTCATTTCTACGAGGAACTCGCAAAACAGCTTGTTAGTCAAGGTCATGTCTTGGATGTGTTTGCTTCAGCACTTGATCAGGTTTGTCTGCGTAATGGCTTTGGCATGGTGACATGTGTGTTATGTGTCACTGAATCATTTAAATGAGGTGCTGGTGTTTCATTAGTTACCAATCATGCATTTGATCCTGAGATCTGCTTACAGTTATGCTGGATCTGTAAAAGCTACGACATATGTGTATTTTCGTTAATTGATTGAACAAATGTTACAACATCTGAGCATCATATGTTATATTTGAACTCTTAGCATATTGAGTTCTATCACGTGTATTTTTATTTTGTTTGCATATGGGTGTATTATGCATGTCACGTTTGGGGTTAATTTTAGACTGATTAATGCTGCTGATGAATTGGCAGCGGATGATGTCATGTTTTGTTTTGCGCTAATAATTTTGTGTATCAGGTTGGGGTTGCTGAGATGAAAGTAGCTATTGAAAAAACAGGAGGATTAGTTGTTCTAGCAGAAAGCTTTGGTCATTCTGTTTTCAAAGATTCTTTCAAGCACATCTTTGAAGATGGTGAACAGTCTCTTGGGCTGTCCTACAAGTGAGCTTCTTGAAATGTTATCCTGTTCTGTCTCATTTGCGAAGGACACTAATTTTGCTATTTTTTTCAGTATTGGTTGTTTTGTCTGTGCAAACATTTTTAACTTTATAGACGGGACTTTTTCTAGCAAGAGGCACTAAAGTGAAAAGTATCTACCTTAAGGTTGTTTTTATTTTTTGGGGTCCAAGCTGTATACCACTGAAGGGGATTTTATGATGACAACGGTAGAGAATGGGTTAAAGTACTCAACATATATGAATTGTGAATAAAAAAGGATCAGCCTTGTTAAAGAGGCGGTGCATATCCAGTACAATTGAAGTCAATGAAAAAACTGAAAGGAACTGAAAAGATGGTACTTGATTATCAAACTAAAAACTTATGTCCAACTTTCTTGCCTGTAACCATGTCGTCCTGAGTGTATTTGGTGATCTTGATAGAAAGTCATCATAATCAAATTCAGCTCATGCGTTATTTCTTAAAAAAAGAATCAGTTCTGTGACTGATGCAGTTCATATTTATTAATGAATTTAGTGGATAAATAGAAAAAATAACGTGTTTGGTACCTATAATGATGTTAAGGCTTGATTTTAGCTGAATAAAAGCTTTATGTCCAGCTTTCTTACATATAAAAAGGCCGTTCCCGCCAAACATGGAGGTCATTATGGGAATGAATCCCTAGCAGCAATCAGGAACAAGGAGAAGATATCACTGAAACTGGGTGGAAGGCTCAATTAGATATGATTCGACACTACAATTTAGAGACATTGTGGGTTGCTACTCATTTTCCTTTTTGTTGGAAACTAGACTGCTCATACTTTGTCTAGATCAAAAGACGGACCAATGTAGACTTAGCTAAAAGTTACATTACAATTGAAGCAAGGATCCATATAGTGTTAATACCAACTAGTGGAGATTAAGGTTTAATTATTGTTGCTCTTATAGTATGTTCAGGCAGAGACAACTGTGAGATTTGGGGAACCTTAAGATTTATGAAATTCCCGATTTGTCTTCAAAAAAATATTACATGCTTGGTGTTAGAATGAAATGTGCCCCAATAGAGCAGAAGATATCATATATTCAACTATTTTTTGATTCATAGTGGTTGATTGGTGGATTGAGTTTTTGAAAATTGCATACCCAACTTGGTTTACTTTTAGTTTCATAGAAGCGCAGTGTGAAAAAAACCATTTGATATTCTCGCACTCTAGTTGATCGACTTAGTTGGGTTAACACACTTAAGGGACTTGACAGAGTGGTTAGACCTTAGAGAGGAAGTTTTATTAGTACAAGTTTATGGCGTTTTCTATGTGTAGTTGACTTTTCTTTCTACTTTGAATCTTAACAGTTCTCATTGCATTCTCCATGATGATAAAATACAAAACCCTGGAGTGCTTTTTTTCCCCACATTCATCCTCAACACAATAAGGATATACCTTGATAAGTTGGGAACTTGTATTAAACAAGTGATTCTCGTGAATTATAGTCTTAAAGAATGTATTTGATTTCATATTAGTTGTACTTAGTGCAGCATAAATATTGCCTACATAACGACGTAATGTAGGAGTCTGACTCTACTGCTACAGATGCATTTTATATTTTCAATTCAATAATTTATCAATGAATCTGATACATTAAATTGTTTCAGTGGTACATTAGAGATCAACTGCTCCAAGGATATTAAAATTCAAGGGATAATTGGACCATGCACATCTTTAGAGAAGGTTGGTTTACTTAACTTTTACCATATTATCAGTAGTGGGTATTCTGCGAAGTTACACAGTTAAAGTTCTATTTTGTGAACTTATTCCCCTGCAAAAGAAAATTAACTCTTACAGTTACAGTTTTGACAGTTGATATTTGATCATTTGGTGCTATGCAGAAAGGACCTGCTGTTTCCAACACAGTTATTGGTGAGGGGAATACTACAGCTTGGAAGCTGTGTGGTCTCGACAGAAACACTTGCTTAACTGTTTTCTTTGATGTTTCATCTAGTGAGAAATCAGACCCCTCAGGCAATATAAATCCGCAATTGTACATACAGTTTCTCACGAGGTACTTGGAAAACTAGGACCATTCCCCTCTATTTCTTTCTTATCCTTAAATTTTTTTTCTAGAAAAATATTTTACGCAGGGATTTTGTTTATAGATAGGTTACACTGTTTTTCTTTTTGAATAAGTCTATATAGAGGAAAAGAAGAGTTACTGTGCATCTAAAATTGTTGACTTTGATGTAAATACAGTTACCAGAGCCCTGATGGTCAAACCAAACTACGAGTCACGACTGTTACAAGAAGATGGGTTGATGCTGCTGTTAGCAATGAGGTGCGACACTGAAAGTTTGAGTTAGAAATATTATTTATTGGACAATAAATTCCATTGCTGTTCTCTTTTGTATAGCTCCAAATTTGAATATATCTTTCCTCAAGCATAATGTTGTCTTTCAATTTCTATTGCTGGTTTCAGGTATTCTTCTGAGTTGTGCGTTGTGAGGCAGTTCTTTTTGTTTACTTGAGATTGCATTCCTTTCGTAAAGGACAAAAAAAGATTTTGATTACCTTCAATTCCTCTGGCCCCTGAAACAAGAAAAAATAGAAAGAAAAAAATGTAAAAATAGAGAGAGGGAGATTAAGCTTGTCCATAATTTAATTATATATATGGAAATTGTTATGCTGATAAAATTTCTTTATTCGTATTAAAGTCCTGTGAGAAGGGCTTCCTGTGAAGGGTATCTGGATGAACGAGAATGTACCTTTCGGATCTTGTTCTCGCTTCAAGTAGTAGAGGAATTTTATCTCATTTTTAAATAAGTTTCTTGAGGAATTTTTATCTCATTGTTTGAACTTTTTGGGAAGCATACAAGTGTTTGTTAATCCTGAAACTGCAAAAAAACTGTTTTTTCAGGAATTAGTGCAAGGGTTTGATCAAGAGACTGCTGCGGTTGTAGTTGCTAGATTAACTTCTTACAAAATGGAAACGGAGGTGATTTTCCTAGACTATTATTTAGTTCTGCATAAACTTTTACTGTACTCCAAGGGTAATGATATGCATGTGAATGCCTACTTAGTTTCATCATTTTGCTTTGTTGGTCTTTTCAATTCCTCACGGTAACCTTGTCATGCTTTGGTCAAGGGTCCATCAAAAACAGCCTCTCTACCTCTGAGGTAGGGTTTGCGTTCACTCTACCTTTCTCAGACCCCGTTTGTGGGACTAAACTGGGTAAGTAGTTGTTGTTGTGAACCTTGTCATGCTTTGGTAGATAGTGAAGTAACAAGGCTAGTTGAGTATGCTTGAAGTAGGGAAGAATTATTCCTTAAAACATACATTCTGGTAAAATATTAGAGTAGTTTATCATCTAGTGCTTGAACTTCTATGATATCCCAATTCTCATTTCTGTTTTATTGATAAATCATGGCTAACTGATTTCAGGAAGATTTTGATGCCATAAGGTGGCTAGATCGTATTCTCATTCGTCTGTGTGCCAAGTTTGGTGATTATTGGAAGGATGACCCCAGTTCATTCACTTTGAATCCGTCATTTTCATTGTTCCCTCAATTCATGTTTCATTTACGGCGATCCCAATTCTTACAAGTAATATAGCTCAGGATGTTCTTTCTTATCTCAATGTCATTAACGTAACAATTCGATGTCATGGACGTACAAGTATTTGTTTCTCACTAAAGTATGTCTGCCACAGGTGTTCAATAACAGTCCAGACGAGACAGCATATTTCCGCATGTTGCTCAATCGAGAGGGCGTAAGCAATGCTGCCGTCATGATTCAGCCAACACTAACGGCATTTTCATTCAATTCACTGCCTTCCCCTGCTTTGCTGGATGTGGCATCCATTGCAGCTGATCGCATTCTCTTGTTGGATGCTTATTTTAGTGTAGTTATTTTCCACGGAATGACAATAGCTCAATGGAGAAACATGGGATACCAGAAACAGCCTGAGCACCAGGTATGCCTCACCTTTTTCTCTCATATACCGTTAAGTTTTTTAAAATTTTATTTTCTGTAATACCTTCAGTGGAGTGTAAGATGCGGGAAGCACGATTGAGATGGTTCGGACACGTGAAGAGGAGGGGCACGGATGCCCCGGTCCGTAGGTGTGAGAGGCTAGCGTTGGATGGTTTTAGACGGGGTAGGGGTAGACCGAAGAAGTACTGGGGTGAGGTGATTAGGCGGGACATGGAACAGTTACAGCTCACCGAGGACATGACCCTAGATAGGAAGGTATGGAAGATGCGAATTACGGCAGAGGATTAGGGCCAGTTCGGGTCGCTAGTGTAGGGAATAAATTGGTGGGGGTGTATTCCTGTTATGATTCCGTATTCAATGTTCCGTGTTCCGTGTTCCATGTTTATTACGAATATGTGTGCTTTCCTCCGCTGTATATTCCTGCATTCCTGCTTTACTCTGTTTTATATTCCTTATGGGTGCCGTATCTATGTTATGTCATCTGCTTCTGTGCTGTACTATGTGTTTGTGTGATATCTCGTGACTTGAGCCGGGGGTCTTTCGGAAACAGCCTTTCTACTTCATCAGAGGTAGAGGTATGGACTGCGTACATCTTACCCCCCCCAGACCCCACTAAGTGGGAATACACTGGGTTTGTTGTTGTTGTTGTTGTAATACCTTCAGTCTGCGGTGCTTCATGATGAGATTCTGTGTGTTAGCAGTCTCACCAGCCTCTCACTTTGAAAGAGGAAGGCTTGGAAATCTCTTTTTCATCCTCAAGCATACAGAATTTGTGCTGTACTAGCAGCATATGATGTATTTTCATAACGTGATCATGAAACAAACACAAATATGTATTCTTTTTTCCATTCCTCCCCTTTTCAGGCATTTGCACAACTGTTGCAAGTTCCCCATGATGAGGCCCAAACAATCATCCGCGAGAGGTTTCCTGTTCCAAGACTGGTAGTATGTGATCAGCATGGCTCTCAGGTAACAAATGCATTCTTTTTTTCAAACATTGTTGCCTTGTGCAGTGTGCAAGGGCCCCCGTGCCTATTGAGATGTAGGATCAATTGTAAGTTCGTCATTAGGAGATGACATCATTTCACTCGTGTTGTACAGGCAAGATTCCTGTTGGCAAAGTTGAATCCATCTGCCACGTACAATAATGCAAACGATATGGCAGCTGGATCAGACGTGATCTTTACAGATGACGTGAGTCTTCAAGTGTTCTTTGAGCATCTTCAGCGGCTGGCTGTGCATTCTTCTTGACACAAGAAGAAAGGTGGAGCTTTACTGTTAATGCTCATCTCAGTTATGTGAAAAATCTTAATTGAGTTTACCTCATCTATCGCGCTAGCCTCTTGTCGGAAGTTACACCATCATCTTCCTGTCATCCGTAAGCTGAGAGGTTTGAACCAGATATTATTGGAAAACTAGAACTACATATATGACATTCTTTCAGGTATGAGGAGGTACTTTTGCTTCCTGTGAAAATAAATGGGTAAATCGACTCATTGTTCTCTATAGTTATATCAGAAGGGGGCTATGTTTTAAGTCAAATGGCATGTTTTGCTTCCTCAGGCTGTTGAACGAGAAGATAGTTTATGTCGGCAACTTCCTTTTTTTTTTTGTTGGTCATTACCAGGCAAAGAGTTTGTGCTGTTTTTGTATTGAATTTATAGTTGTAGTTTATTGGGATTAAGGCTTGTAGGGTAGGAGAAGTCTTTGATAACATTTGCTTATTTTGGGCTTCATTCATAATTTATAGTATATCCCCATATACATCTGTGGACAATTTTGTTTCCTTTATGTCATGCTAAGTATTTGATTGATGTTCAGAGAGAAAACAGGATTTACATGGGTCATTTGCAACTTTTGCCCCTATTTTGTGTTGGTTCGTATCATAATATCCTACTAAGTTATGCCTCTGCATGACTTCAGCTTCTAAAGAAATTATGCCTCACTAGGCAAAAATTAAAGACCTTTGAAGGAAAAAACCTAAAGATCACTCCGTTTGAAAGGCAAATCGCAAGTAAAGGGCACGTAGAGGGTGAATCGGGTTGAAAAAAAATCCAAGCTTTACTCTTTTTTCGTTTTTTTCTTTTCCCACTCTGGTGTTCGATATCCGACATTGGAGTCCGATTAAATCCGGATTCGTGTTGAAGACTGGTTCTCTCTTGCCCGCCCATGGATTCAGCAGCAGTTTCGAAAATCTCCGGGTAGTTTCAGCAGCAGTTTCGGAAATCTCTGAATCTATCTTGATTTTCAACTCCGAAGCATTTTATCTATTACTACGCCCTTTCTCCTCTCTGGGTGTCTAGGGAACCACCGTATGCCTTTCCTCCTTTGAGGCTCTGGTCAAAATGAAAGAGTATTACCATTTCACCCCAGCTGCTGTTGGTAAGAGTATTACCATTTCACCCCAGCTGCTGTTGGTTAAACTTTAGTCTTTTTTTATTGCTACACCATATGTAAACAAACAATTTGATTAAAATCCCCCAAGGCTAGTATCCTAACTTACCAATAGCATAAGAGCCCCATCTCGACAAGTTCAAGCAAAACTATTGAATCAATAGTTTTCTTGAACAGGAATATATATAGGAAAGAAGCCAATAACTTATTAGGCTTGTCGGCAACTTTGCTTGACTTATAAAATATTGGGCCGAATATATTGACTACTCAAATTACGGCATGTTTCAATTGAACATCTTAGACTTAAAATTTGGACAATTGAAATTACAATATGTTTCAATTGAATATATGATACTAGAATGTTTCTGTTAGACATTATCAATGCAATACATAATAACAATAACATATTCAAAGAAATTTAGAAGGATAAGATGTACACATCCCTTTATAAGGTAGAGATTGTTTTTGATTGACCTCAGCGACCATCCTCCACTATTCAGGCATGGGATCGATAATGTGAGTGAGGGAGTTACTTGATACTAACAACAACATATTCAGTATATTCTCACATAGTGGGGCTAGGGAGGGTAAAGTGTACCACTACCTCATGTGAAGTAGAGACAGGGGCGGATCTATTCATTGCCGTGGGGGTGGCACGCCACCCACAAACTTCGACGGACTCTCTCTCTATATAGGTATATATACACTGATATATTCAAATAATAAATCCGCCACTCACAATAACAAAGTGGTATCTAGAGCAAGTGGTAGAGATGTGTTTTGAAGGGCCCAAAGGTCGCGGGTTCGACCTCTGCTGCATTACTTTTTTAATCAATTTTTGTTGGCTGTTAAGCCATTCATCAAACTTCAAACAATTGTTAGGCCTTGGGCCCAAAATAACGAAAATAAAAGATAGGCCTAGCCACATACAAATGACTTGAAAGAGTGTAATAACATTACACACTATTTTCAATTGGCTTTCCATTTTCCACATCAGTCTCAAGACCATTCTTTTGTGAATTATTCTTGTTCTTGCTTCTCTTTGTTCATCAATCATTCCTAACCAAGAATATTCTATGCAAGAAGGTAAGGTCTTATTATTTCTTTTCTTGAAGCAAATTGTGAAATTTTGTAAGGGAGCAATTGTGCAGCTCAAGCACATACTGCTAATTAAGTTGACTTAACTGCTAATTAAGTTGACTTAATTAAATAATTAATTATTGTTTTGACTTTTTTTTTTAATTTCATTAGTTGTTAAAAATAATTTAATCTCTCTCATCCATACTTTGGTAATATATTCATACACATATCAATTATTATATATCAATTCTAAACTTTGGCCAAAAAGATTGACACAAATACAAAAAAGCAGGGAAGGACAAAAATTAGTGTGATCAATATTTAAATGATTGTTTAGTATATTACATAGAGCGTGATGTATTTGCAAATGTAAGTAATGATGTCATCACTGATCGTTTTCAGAATATGAAAACTCGTCGTGGGCAATTGTAATGAATTATGAATATTAGTAATATTATTCAAAGTTTAAGTTTGGTCATTTTATTACTGTTCTTTTATTATTGATTGATTTGTTAATTATCCTATAGACCGGAAAGATAAATAGTCTGATTGAATTATCGATAAGTTTACTTGACACCCGGTAAGTTCGGATCCTGAATCCGTCTCTGAGTAGAGAGACTGTTTTCGATGAACCTCGACTTAGGATAAATAATAGTATAACAAACAAGACATAATTATGTATAAACTAACCTTTATATAAATCCAATTTCCATAAATATCCAATAATGTCATGTTTGTTTTGTCGAGCATTAGTCAAAAATAGTGAAACTCCCTAAAACGATGAAACAACATCATTTCCGTATCATTTCTCTTCCCTCCCAAGGCCATATAAATCCCACTCTCCAACTAGCCAAAAACATCACACGCGCCGGCGCCTGATGCACCTTCGCCACCACTGTCGACGGCTTCAACAAAATCAACAATCCTCCGATCATGGATAACATATTCTACGACTCATTCTCCGATGGCTACGACGAAGACGCACCTAAAACGGACCTCGGTGAATATTTAAGTGATTTAAGGCGCGTGGGATCGAAAAATCTCAAAAAACTCCTCGATAAATGTGCCGGTGACGGGACAGGTCATCCGCTTACTTGTTTAATATACACATTCTATTACCTTGGGTTGCAGAAGCGGCGCGTGAGGTAAACGTGCCGTCTGCTTTTCTGTCAATTCAGTCTGCTACTGCTTTAGCTATTTATCACCACTATTTGTTTGCGATCAATAATGACGAGATCATCGAGCAATCATTTCCAGTAAAATTACCGGAACTTCCCTTATTTTCACGGGATGAAGTTCCTTCCTTCATGTTGAAGGATGATCCTTATTCATCTCTCATGATCCCTATAATGAGGGAACAAATACAAAATCTCGAACACAGGATGATCGTGATCCTGTTCTTATTAGTACTACAAAGAAAAGTCTAAGCCATACATAAATTATACAAGTCACCTATTACACACCTTAACATTATTACCTCCCCGCGACCCTCATTTTAAGGCGTATGTGTTACACTTATTTTAGGCGCGTCCAGCCTATTAAATAACAAAAGTAAACGGCTAAAAACATTAACGAAAAAGACATCGTTTCCACCCCAAACTATAGTCGAAAAGTCGAATCCACACCTAAACTATATAAGTGACCTATTACATACCTTAATTATAAAAAAGTGATACTTTTTACTGACGTGACAGAGCGTGTAAAACACTACACCACATGCAAGTGGTGGTACCCTGACAGGGTGTAAATAGTTTCACTTTTTTATAGTTTAGGTGTGTAATAGGTTACTAATATAATTTAGGTGTGACTTCGACCTTTTGGATATAGTTTGGGGTGAAAACGATGCCTTTTTCCTTAATACTTTCGATAAATTGAAAGAGAAATCCTTGAAAATTCTCGAGGTGTTGGGGATTTGTTCGATTGGGCGTTTGCTTCCTTCAGCTTACTACGGATGTGACCTTGAAGACACGTTGTTCGGGTGTGATTTGTTTGAAAAATGTGAACCTTATTGCACGTGGCTCGACACGAAACCCGAGGGTTCGGTTGTTTATGTTGGGAGTATAGTAGTGTTAAGGGAGGAGCAAAAGGAAGAGATTTTGCAAGGTTTATTGGAAAGTGAAAGGCCATTTTATGAGTTAAAAATAATTATTTTTTTTTTAAAATTATTTTAAAAATTTAATTAAAAAATTATTAAATTAAAATTTAATTTATTAATTTTTAATTATTAATTTTTTTAAACTTTTTTTTTTAAATTTTTTTCCCATTTTAATTAAAAATTTATTTTTACATAAATTTGATTTAATTTTAAAAATTTCTACTCTAGTTGTCAGTTTTTTCTAATTGAATTTTTATTTTTAATTGTCATTTTTTTAAAAAGACAATTCGATCAATTATTAGTCGAATCAAAGTTGAGTACATCATAAATCAAAGATGGGGATCTAGTATTCACTCCATAGTATAAATCATAGAACTCAAAAACCGAGCTAACTGATGGGCATGCGCTCTAGTTTGCTGATCTTTTAACACATCAAGAAATTTAAGACATTTTTTTTAAAAAAATTTTACCCTTGACATTAATTATTACTTCTCCAAATTATTTTTCAATACCTATTACTCCCTCTGTCTCAAATTATCTGTCTCAAATTTCCTAATTTGATTTTCCATTTTACTTATTTTTTTCATTAATCAAGAAGAGATAAAATTTTTTTACCATGTTTTACCCTTTGCATTAGTTACTTTTTCTTCAAATTAAAATGTAAACATCATTTAATTGAATAGTGGTACTATGGTAAACTAGCCATGTTATTAATTATTTTTCTTAATCAATGTGCCATCTCAATTTGGGACGGAGGAAGTACTAAACATCAATTAATAAGGATAATACGGTAAAATCACCATGTTAATCATTATTTTGTTAATAAGTGCGTCAAGTTAAAAAGTGACAACTAATTATGAACGAACGGAGTATATTCCCATCTCTTTGAATTTTTCATGGTAAGATGGTCGTGCCTGTCTTGAACCTGGTCGTGCCCTTTTGGAATGGTCGGGCTCATGTGATGCCGACGTCGGTGAGGAAAGTCCTTATGGCTCGGCCTTTTTCGAACTTTGCATATAACGGAAATTTTGTGCACTGAACCATCTTTTTCTTTTTTTTTTTTTTCTTAAAAAAGTTTGCATGGTATAGTTATTTTCTTCTTTTAAAAGTAGGAGGATTAATAGTGTTCCCACCTACCCTTTAACATGACTTGAACCTTCAAATTGTCGGTTGATGATGAAGATGTTCAACCACTTGTGCGGAATCTAAAATATAAAAGATGAATCCAACATTGGGTTTTCTAAGTATGCTATATTATCAAACGTTTGAAATTTGATATTTGCTTGGCTATTTGAAATTTAATTATATAATTTGTGACTTTATTATTTGCTGAATTAACTGTGTGATCATTTCATTGACAAGTTTAAACGGTAGCACATGCTATTATTTTTACTTAATTAATGGTAAATTTTTAACGGGTACTTTTTCATAAGTCGATTGGATGTTTCGTGACTCACTGTGGATGGAATTCGACTGTAGAAATCACGGTGGCCGGTGTGCCACTAATTGGATACCCACAATTTTCAGACCAAATGACAAACATCAAGATGGTGGAGGATGTTTGGGGAATAGGAGTAAGAGCAAGAGCAAAAGAAGAAGGAATTGTAAAAAGAGAAGAGTTAAAGAGGTGTTTGGAAATTGTAATGGGGAATGGAGAGAAAGGAAATGAAATTAAAAGAAATGTGAAGAAATATAGAGATTTGGCTATGGATGCTATGAAAGTTGGAGGCTCATCACATAATAACTTGAACAAGTTTTTAGAGAGTTTGTTAACAATTCTTATATAAAAAGGTAATAGGTTCAAGTCGTGGAAACAGTCCCCGGTTGAAATGTAAGGCAAGACCGCATATAATAGATTCTTGTGGTCGGGATCCTTCACCGGATCCCTGCATAGTAAAAGCTTTAATGCACCAGACTATAATATTGTTGTTGTGAGGCATATCTAGTTCTTGGATTGACCTCAATTTTGGTGCACAGAGAAACTTGAAATGCCTAGTTTGAGTTGATTGGCAATTTTATAAGTTATTGCAAGTATGAGAGAATATTTGATAAAAAAAAAAAGAGCTAGTATTACATTTGAGTCTATTTTATACAAAATAATATTAATATCTTAAGGGTTCTATGTACATAACTATTAAAAATACTAAGGTCAAATATACTTCAGTTTTATCAGAAATAGTCTAAATGTACTTCTCATTATATTTTAGGTGTCCAAATATATCCTCCTATTATACGTTGGTACAAATTTGTTCTTAATTTTGATGCAAGATGTACGTATTAAATATTAAAATTTAAAACTCATAAATTTCAAATATTGATTTCGTGTTTGCTTGATCTTTGCATAACGGTTCAAGTTTGCCTTTTGTTAATAGTTAACAACAACAATAAGAAACCCAGTGTATTCTCACATAGTAGGGTCTCGGGAAGGTATAGTGTGTGCAGTCTATACCACTAACTTAAAGAAGTAGAAAAATTATTTCTGATAGATCTCCGGCTAAGTTAAAGGAAAGTAAAGAAAATCGTAATAAAATATGAATGGAGGCCCATATGTTGAAAAGATTCTGCCGTTATAAATCTTGTACCAATCTTGTAAATGACAGGCTATATTTGTCACTTGCTCGAGATTTTATCCATTTCATGACACTTACCTAACGGTATTCTTTAGAATTATTTTTTTTTAATCTTTTACTTATTCAATATTCGTAGTGGTCCCAACCAATTTGGTTTCATATTACCATGTTTCACATGCTGAATTAAAACAGAATATAATTCTAGTATCTGAACAAAATAAATGATAAATTTAAAGGACTGTCGATATACTCCATCTCTAACATGTTTCCTAATCCTAAAATTGTGAGACCATTTTAAATGAAATTAAAAGTAGGTTGGCTTTCTCTTAAGCAAGTTTCCATGTACTTACCATGTACATTTTATATACTTTTCGTTTTTCAAGAGTCAAGCAATTTAAGTTGGACAATAAATTTGGGCCTGAAATCTTCAATCTTTTTAAAATTCGATAGGTGACACATAAATGAGCATAAAAATGGTTTGGAATGATAACAGCAAACTCAATTCACTTTTGTCTTCTACCTTCTTATCAGCCTAATACATATCTTTCTACCACTTCTTGTCCTAATAAAATTTCTACAACTTTTTCCAATAATTTGTGAGAAAAAATGAGTAACCATCAAGAACATATAGTAATGGTTCCATTTCTTGCAATTGGCCATATGATTCCTTTCCTAGCCTTAGCCGAAAAAACCCAAGAACGAACTAGCTACAAAATCACTCTTGTTAGCACCCCTTTGAATGTCAAATATCTTAGTTCGACTATAGCCAAAGCTTCAAATAACATTTCTTTAGTTTCACTTCCTTATAATAGTTCTCAACATGGTTTATCACCTAATATAGAGAACACAGAAGCCTTGCCTTTAAAAGACATGATGACAATTTTCAAGTCTACATTATCTCTTAGAGAACCACTCAGGAAAGTGATCATAGAGATTATTGAAAAAGATGGTAAGCCTCCACTTTGTGTAGTTTCTGATACATTTATGGGATTTGCTAGTGAAGTTGCAAGATCTTGTGGTACTTACAATGTGAGTTTAACCACTGCTAGTGCTTATGGGACAGCAGCTTATTTGTCACTATGGCTAAATCTCCCTCACTTATTAGCCACTCATGATGGTGTTTTCAAAATGCCAGGATTTGATGATTCTTGCTGTTTTTTCAGTGTTGATCAACTTCATCATTTCATGAAATCGGCAAATGGTAATGACACTTGGTCCAAAGAGTTTAAATCTTTGCTATCACCTTCTTTGGATTGTATAGGATTCTTGTGTAATAGTGTTGAGGAGATTGAACCTAAGGGGGTTAAAGCAATCAAGAATCTTACTAAACTTCCTGTTTGGTGCATTGGACCTTTGCTTCCTCAATGTATGCTCAAGAAAGGCGAAAAAGATCAAATCTTTGAACCAAGAATTGGAAAAGAATATGGATTGTCACCAGAAGAATGCATAGAATGGTTAAACAAACACCCTCAAAGATCTGTTGTTTACATATCTTTTGGTTCACAAAACACTATTAGCACTTCTCAAATGATGGCATTGGCTTTGGGGTTGGAAGATAGTGAAAGGCCATTCATTTGGGTGGTTAGGCCACCTATTGGATTTGACATAAAAGGTGAGTTTAGACCTGAATGGTTACCAAAAGGTTTTCAAGAAAGAGTGGAAACTAGCCAACAAGGTCTACTAGTGAAGTCTTGGGCACCACAATTGCAAATCTTGAGTCATCCATCAACTGGTGCATTCTTGACTCACTGCGGATGGAATTCGGTATTGGAGAGTTTGAGTCAAGAGGTGCCTATTATTAGTTGGCCTTTGGCTAGCGAACAAGCTTTTAATTCAAAGATGTTGATGGAGGAAATGGGGGTTTGTATTGAGTTAACTAAATGGAATTCAAGTGATATTGAAAAAGAGGAGGTGAAGAAAGTGGTAGATATTGTTTTGGGTGAAAGTGGAAAAGGGAAAGAAATGAATGAAAAGGCTAATGAAATTGGGATGTGTATTAGAGGTGTTGTTAAAGAAGAGGGGGATTTCAAAGGTTCTTCTGTTAAAGCATTGGATGATTTCATATCTACACTACTTTGTAGAAGAAATATGTCATCTTAACAGGAAAAGAAATATTTGGTAATGCCAACTTTCTGCCTATGTAGAGACCCACTAGGGAGCTAGGTGGCTCGGGTGGAAGTTATGATAGAATATGAAACTTGCTTGGTGGGTTCAATTAAAAGATAAAGTTGCGTCCTTGCTATCAGTTATACCTTTGGGAATGACGTCAAAACTTGGCTGGATTGCGATAGTATAGTATCCATGTATCAGCCCTGAAGAGGCTACTCATCTTCGTTATTCTTCTTTCTCTTAATATTAGCTGGTATTTCATCATAAAGACATATCTGAAATGCACCTTCGAGCACTCGTTGGTGAAAATTGTGTTAAAAATACAAACCTAACAAATAATGGTGGCCAACGTGCAAGTGGTAGTTGATATAATAATAAAATAATTGTGTGGTTATATGTTTGTTCAATAATAAAATAAATGTGTAGTGTAAATATATGGTACACGTAGCAAATGTGTGTCCATATAATTGTGTAGTCATTTGCCTATAAATAGGCTTTAAATTCATTGTGTAAGATGTACCAAGCAGTACAAGCTTATCTATTGCTTACTTCTTTTCTTTCTCTATAGCATCTTTTCTTGTTTATTTTCTTGAGGTCTCGGTTTAGTAATTTTCTCAAGTGTCGGTGTTCGATCCTGAGATGTTCGGTGTTCAACAATTGATATCAGACCTTGGTTGGAGGAGTGATAATTTTTCCTGAATTGTCCCGTGATTGCAGCATTGTCTGATCTTTCACATGAAGGAAATTTTTCCACTCGTTCACTAACCTTTGTACGAGACACTCTTAATACATAGTGTTCCTCACTCTGTTGGAGTTTGTTCGAAGGTTCCTCGCTCGGTTGGTGTTTGTTCGAAGGTTCCTAGCTTGCTCGGTGCTTGTCCGTGTGAAGTATAGTTCGTGTTCAGCCTTGATAGTATTCCGACGGCACGATGACAGACCTACATGTTGTCGGCGGAATGGAGAAGCTCAACAACAACAATTACAACACATGGTCAACTTGCATAATGTCGTATATGCAAGGGCAAGACCTACGGGAGGTTGTCAACGGAACCGAAGTAACACAACCAGAAGCAGAGGATGCAAACGGCACGTTGAGAAAATGGAAAATAAAAAGCAGGGAAAGCAATGTTTGCATTGAAAACAACTGTTGAGAAGGATTTGCTAGAGAAAATCCGAGATGCAAAGACCCTAAATAAAGCTTGGGATACGTTCGCCAAGCTGTTCTAGAAGAAGAGCGACTCTAAGTTCCAACTTCTTGAAAGCGAGTTATTGTCGGTGACTTAAGGAAATATGACTATTGCATAATATTTCCACAAAGTGCAGTCACTGTGTCGAGAGACTTCTAAACTGGATCCAGAGGCTAGTATTAATGATGCTAGGATGAAATGAATTATCATCCACGGTCTGAAGCCAGAATACAGAAGCTTTGTCGCTGCAGTACAGGGATGGCAAAATCAACCATCACTTGTAGATTTCGAGAATTTATTAGCTGGTCAAGAAGCATTAGCTAAACAAATGGGAGGAGTCTCACTAAAGAATGAAGAAGAGGCACTCTACGCCAATAAAGGCAAGCAAAATTTCAAACAGTGAAAGAATTATGGATCCAAGAAAAATGATGATGAATCAAAAGGTCATCAAGGCAAAGGAAGCACTCGTGAAGGGGAGACTCGAAGAAATATGAAAACAAGAAAAGATTTGAAGGGGATTGTTACAAATGTAGGAAAAAGGGCCACATGGCAAAGACCTGTCGGTCGAAGGAAAAATCTGTGGAAGGTAATGTCGTTACCTCCAACAGTGAAGAAGAATGGGATGTGAAGTCATCCTTTGCTGCTGAAGAGGAGGAGTTAGCCCTTACAGCAACAACATCTAGTAAAATCAATTATGAAAATGACTGGATCGTTGACTCAGGTTGCTCGAACCATATGACGGGCGATAAAGATAAGTTGCAAAACTTATCAAAATACAAGAGAAGTCCTGTGGTGGTGATCGCAAACAACTCTAAGTTACCAATTGCTCATGTTGGTAATACAGTGGTGTCTCCTCATAACAACAGTATCGAGGTGGCACTTCAAAATGTCTACCATGTTTCGGGGATGAAGAAAAATCTTCTTTCGGTTTCACAGTTAACATCTTCAGGCTATTTTATTCTATTTGGTCCATAAGATATGAAGGTATATTGTGACCTTGAGATTTCCAAGGAGCCAGTGATGAAGGGATGAAGATTAGAGTCAGTCTATATGATGTCAGCAGAAACGACATACGTAGAGAAGACAAGAAGGAACGAGACAACATACTTGTGGCACATGCGGCTGAGTCACGTTAGCTATTCCAAGCTAGATGTGATGATGAGGAAGTCGATGCTAAAAGGACTTCCTAAACTTGAGGTAAAAACAGACACAATCTGTGCAGACTGTCAATATAGGAAGGCTCATCAATTCCCGTATGAAGATTCCAAATTTAAAGCAAAGGAACCATTAGAGTTAACCCAGTCTGGTGTGTTTGGACCTGTTAAACAAGCCTCCATTGGTCGGATGAAGTACATGGTAACCTTTATTGATGATTTTTCCTGATATGTGGGTTTATTTTATGAAGGAAAAATCGGAGACTCTGTCAAGATTCAAAGAATTTAAAAAGGTTTTAGAAGCAGAGGTCAACAAAGGCATTGGATGTCTATTCACTGGTAATGGGGGAGAATATACTTCAGATGAGTTTTTTGACTTTCTTCAGGAGTGTCAATACGCCATCAGTTCACATGTGCAAACACTTCACAACAAAATGATGTTGCAAAAAGGAAGAATAGGCACCTGGCAGAAATATGTCGAAGTATGCTTTATGCAAGGAATGTACCGGGACGTTTTTGGGCAGAAGCGATGAGAACTGCATCGTATGTAATCAATAGGCTTCCTGAACAAAAGTTACATTTCCTTTCACCCTTTGAAAAGCTATGGAACAAGAAGCCTACAGTTAGCTATTTTTGAGTTTTTGGATGTGTATGCTATGTATTTATGCCTGATCACTTACGTAGCAAAATGGACAAGAAAGCTGTAAGGTGTATCTTTGTTGGCTACGATAGTCAGAGAAAAAAGTGGAGATGTTGTGATCCTACAACGGGAAAATGCTACACATCCTGAAATATAGTATTTGATAAAGCTTCTTCATGGTGGTCCTCAGATAAGGAGATATTTCCTGATTCAGATACTCTGAAAGATGAATTACAGTCCTCATAAATTCAGATGAGTCTGGGTAAAACTGATGTTGTTGATGATAGTGGAGATGTCGAAGAAAGCGCAACTCAGAATCCATGGTAAACCAGTATATACCATCATCCAAGCGAAGATGGCGAACCTTGTGAAGTGGAAGCATCAACTCCACTTAGAAGATCAACAAGAGTTCTGAAGCCGAATCCAAAATATGCTAATGTTGCTATATCGGAGGAGGTCGATTCAAAAGAGCCGGAGACATTTGAAGAAGCATCTCAAAAGCTAGAATGGACCAAAGCAATGAAAGAGGAGATTGCTACTCTTGAACAAAATCACACTTGGGATCTAGTTCCAAAGTCAAGAGATATGAATCCTATCTCGTGCAAGTGGGTTTACAAGATAAAACGTCGTAAGATGGATCGATTGAGAGGCACAAGGCTCGACTGGTAACTCGAGGATTCTTTCAACAATATGGGCTAGATTATGATAAAACGTTTATCCCGGTGGCAAAGCTTAAAATTGTACGTGTCCTACTGGCTCTAGCAGCTAGTAAAGATTGGAACCTGTGGCAGATGGATGTGAAGAACGCATTTCTGCATGAAGAGTTAGATCGGGAGATTTACATGGACCAGCCGATGGGTTTTCGAAGTTAAAACCATCCTAAATATGTTTGTAAGCTTCGGAAGGCTCTTTATAGGTTGAAACAAGCACCGAGAGCTTGGTATCGTAAGATTGCTGAATTTCTTACGCATAGTGGTTACTCGGTGGCACCTGCAGATCCTAGTTTATTTGTCAAAGCAAATGGAGGAAAATTAGCTATAGTACTAGTATATGTCGATGATTTGATCATCACGGGAGATTGTGAAGATGAAATTCTTCGAACAAAGGAGAACTTATCTGTTCGATTCCAGATGAAAGAATTGGGTCAACTCAAGCATTTCCTCAGCTTAGAGGTTGATCGTACTGAAGAAGGAATTTTTCTACACCAGCAAAAGTATTCCAAAGATTTGTTGAAAATTTTTAGAATGACTAACTGCAAGCCGATTTCAACTCCAATTGAGCAGAATGTCAAAATGTGTGCTCATGAAGGGAAGAACTTGGAAGATGCAACTATGTATCGACAATTGATTGGAAGTTTGATCTACTTAACACTTACGAGACTCGACATTTCATTTGTAGTTGGGGTGATGAGTCGATACATACAAAATTCGAAGAAGCCTCACTTGGAAGTAGTTCGAAGGATTTTGAGTTATGTCAAGGGTACGCTTGGCTATGGTATCTTGTACAAGAAAGGTGGAGATTGCAAATTAGCTGCCTACTCTGATGCTGACTATGATGGTGATCATGACATCCGACATTCAACAACAAGGTATGTGTTTATGCTTGGATCTGGAGCAATTTCTTGGTGTAGCAAAAGGCAACCAACTATATCGTTGTCAACAACAGAAGTAGAGTACCGAGCAGCGGCGATGGCAGCTCAGGAAAGTACTTGGCTTACCCAAATTTTGAAGGTTTTGCATCAACCATTGGAGTATGCAATTCTTTTGTATAGCAATAACCAATCGGCAATACATTTAGCGGAGAATTCGGTGTTCCACGCAAGGACCAAACACGTGGAGGTGCATTACCATTTTATCCGTGAAAAGGTTCTTAAAGAAGAAATACAAATAGTGTAGGTCAAAATAGAAGATCAAGTTGTAGACCTGTTCACAAAAGGCTTGAGCGGCAACAAGCTCGATAGCTTCTCTTATCAACTAGGAATGAAGACTAAGATGGAAGTTGGGTTTGAGGGGGAGTGTTAAAAATACAAACCCAACAAATAATGGCGGCCAACATGCAAGTGGTAGTTGATATAATAATAAAATAAGTGTGTGGTTATATGTTTGTTCAATAATAAAATAAATGTGTGGTGTAAATATATGGTACACGTAGCAAATGTGTGTCCATATAATTGTGTAGTCATTTGCCTATAAATAGGCTTTAAGTTCACTGTGTAAGATGTACCAAGCAATACAAAATTATCTATTGCTTACTTCTCTTCTTTCTCTATAGCATCTTTTCTTGTTTATTTTCGTGAGGTCTCGGTTTAGTAATTTTCTCAAGTGTCAGTGTTCGACCTGAGATGTTCGGTGTTCAACAAGTAGTTCCTATACCAGTCCTAGAACTCATCGCTGCAACGTGCATGTATATCAAGAAAGTGCATTATAAAACACATTCCGAGGGAAACAATGGGAAATGAACAAGTTAAGAATGAAGAAAGAGAGGAAGGTTGATCCAACACTTGAGACGCCATATACAGGTTGTCACACCCCTTTTTTAACTCCAAAAGATTTGGATTTTAAGTTCGAAAGGGTTTTATTTCGTAAGTGACAAAATGAAGATTTGTTTCGAAAAGGATTATTTATATTCAAAACTCAGAGTCGCCACTTGGCATAAATTGGGCGTGCCAAGTCACCCTTGGATATCTTTTTTCAAAACGGTTTTGACTCTATAAAACTGATCCACGAACAGAGAATCTGACTAAGGAATTCTATTGACCGAGGGGAAGGTGTTAGGCACCCCTCGATCCCATGGTTCGACCACGGTCGCTTGGTGGAGCATATCGGCTAATTTGACACTACGAATGTATAAACCACACAATGCACGCACAACAATCAATCAAGCAAAATCAAACAAAATAATCCAAAATTTAGTGTTTTGTCCAATTATACAGTCCCGAAAAATAAAAAATACAGAAAACATAAACCTACTCTCTTCTAGGCTAATTCTAAACTACACTCCATTGCTTTACCCGATGCCTCGGGCCTTCATCACGATCATCTTCTACCAACATAGTACGTCGGGGCATTCCCCGGTGAATAAATACAAATACCTCGGGGCATTCCCCGACCAAATGAATACACTTTTCAAATGCGGTAAACAAGATATTCAACAAATATTTCAAACATTCCAATAATCCCCCCAATTCTAAATTTGTCTACCCCAAAAACCTATAATTTGCCTATCGACTTCAACCTATTGTGATGCTATCCAATTCAACAATATTCAGTAATGAATCAAAATAAACAACATTCGACTTATTCGATTATCAATTTTCGATCCCGACCCCCAAACAACCAATTTGACTATCAAATTACTTTTTCAACATCCAAAATTAATATCAAACACATACCCAAACGAGGACTCAAACATTTAAGCATACCAATCATTCACATCCACAACAGCAATCAACATTTTGCTCAAAATATTCAAAACCACATCACAAAATCATGATATTAACCACCTCGGTATAATTCAAAAGTAGAGTTAAGAGATGGACCTTTGAAGAACTGATTTCATTGGTAATAAGATTTAAGAAGACCCGAACTTAAGAACTCCAAATAGGGCCTCAACAGTGACCAACTCCAACTCCGATATTGAGGAATAACAACCCAGTATGATTTGAATCCTAAGAAGGAAGAAATAACGAATAACCCGAGACTGAATCTATGAAAATCTGAGAACACCCGCATCTAAAATCTCACCGAATCTGAACCGAAATCAAACGAAACAAAGAGATTCCGACGATGGGCAAAAATTGACAAAATAGTCAGCTCTCCGGTGATTTTTGATGCTCTTTAGCTAGAGCCGCCTGAAAATATTTAGAAACGGACAGCTCCGGCAAACAGGTCACCGAGAAAAACTTGACCCACCTGATTCTTGGCGATTTTTGTCCACCCTCGCCGATTCAAACCCCATCTGTCTCTCTCGTCTCACTCTCTCACTCTGTTCATGACTTTTTCTCTTTCTCTCTCTCAATCTATATCCATTCTCGTATGTGGTATGCGATTTTTAGTCAAAGAGGGGATGAGGGACTATTTTTTGATCAAAGAATGTGTTTGTGCAGTGGTGAGTGAGAATTCTATGAAAGTGTCTCATGTTTTTATGATGGTGAGTGTGTGGGTGTGAATGACTGGAATTCGTGCCTGAAATTTTGTGGAGAAGAAGATGATTTATGTGTGTTAGGTGAAAAAAATGAAAGAGTGTGTGTATGTATTAATTTTCTGATGGGTGGATGTCTTGGTGAAGAAGAAGGGAAGCTCCCCGTGTATGTGTATATTCAGTTGGTTTATATAAAAAATGAAAAGAAAAAATGGTCCCCCATTCTGTATATGCTCCCCCTTTTGTGAATGAAATCTGTGTGTATATATGTTAACCAGTGAAAACGTGACTGGGGTAGGGAGGGGGTCTAGGGTTAGTGAGAGAAAGGGGGTAGGGATGTGTGATGTGTCAAAATTTAATAGGAAGGATTGTTCGTTTGTTCAAAAGAAGATAAAATTTGT
This sequence comes from Capsicum annuum, assembly GCF_002878395.1. NCBI lineage: Eukaryota > Viridiplantae > Streptophyta > Magnoliopsida > Solanales > Solanaceae > Capsicum > Capsicum annuum. The sequence continues at coordinate 215,354,142 of NC_061115.1, read as the reverse complement.
TAGGATTTGTTAAATGTGATAAAGATAAAAATAAAATAAATAAATAAAATGATGAGGTGGTTTATTTATTTTGTTTTCTCGCGAAAAAAATTACCACGTGGATAGGATACGTGGTAAAATGGGAGAAACAGTAAAAATACTTTTGGAGAGGGACAAAATTACGTGTCTACATCATGCCCCTCTTTGCATGTAAGCACGAAGTGTTTTCATACAAAGAAGTAGACAGCAAGACAGAATTTTGACCCGACATTTATTCAAAAAAAGAAACAAAAGAAAGAAGGACAACCGAGTTGGAGAGTCGAGTGTGGTCCCGTCGAGGTTTCGGTCCGCGACTCTGTCATTACATCAGAGAAAAATAAAAATTACAAGTTAAAAACATAAATGAAATTACAAAAACTATATCTATGCAGCTTTCCGTGACTCTTGACTCATTACTTCATCACCCTATTCTTCAGGCGGGCTCCTGACTTGCAGTTTCTTTATCCTATTCTTCAGGCGGGCTCCTGACTTGCAATTTTATCACTTGTTGCTTGATTTTTAATTTCTTCACCCTTTTCTTCAGGTGGGTTCCTGACTTGTTATTTTTTCAATATGTTTACTTTCAATTTCTTCACCTTGTTGCTTGACTTTTCATTTATTCGCCCTGTTCTTCAGACGGGCTCCTGAAATCATATCAAAACTAAAAAGAAAAATATCGTAAATAAAGAAATGCATCTTCTATGATTTAATTGGTATGATTCGACTAGAAGGTACATCTTATAGGAATCAAAGGGGATGACTCAATTAAAAGCTACGTCATAGGAATCAAATGGGATGACTCGACTAAAAGGTACGTCTTATAGGAATCAAAGGAGATGACTCGACTAGAAGGTACTTCTTCTTGGGGTCGAGGAATGACTTGACTAAAAGGTACGTCTTATAGGAATAAAAGGGAATGACTCGACTAAAAAGTACGTCTTATAGGAATCAAAGAAAATGACTCGACTAAAAGGTATGTCTTCTAGGGGTCAAAGGGAATGACTCGACTAAAAGGTCCGTCTTATAGGAGTCAAGGGGAATGACTCGACTAAAAGGTACGTCTTCTAGGAATCAAGGGGGATTACTAAACTCAAAGGTACGTCTTATAGGAATCATGGGGGATGACTCGACTAAAGGGTACGTCTTATAGGAATCAAGGGGGATGACTCAACTAAAAGGTACGTCTTATAGGAATCAAGGAAATGACTCGACTAAAAGGTACATCTTATAGAAATTAAAGGAGGATGACTCAACTAAAAGGTACGTCTTATAGGAATCAAGGAAAATAACTCGACTAAAAGGTACGTCTTATAGAAATCAAGGGGAATAACTCGACTAAAAGGTATGTCTTATAGGAACCAAAGGGAATGACTAGACTTAAAGGTACGTCTGATAGGAATCAAAGGGAATGACTCGACTAAAAGGTATGCCTTATAGGAATTAAGGGGAATGACTCGACTAAAAGGTACGTCTTATAGGAATCAAAGGGGAAATAACTCGACTAAAAGGTACATCTTATAAGAATCAAAGGAGATGACTCGACTAAAAGGTACGTCTCCTAGGAATCAAGGGAAATAACTCAACTAAAAGGTACGTCTTCTAAGAGTCAAATGGAATGACTCGACTAGAAGGTACGTCTTCTAGGAGTGAAGGTTCAATTTAAGAAGTGTATCACCCAGGAAATGAAAACTAAAATCCCTGGACAAGAAAGTGTATCTCTGAGGGATATAAGATGATGAATTTTAATCATGATTTAATTATCAAACCTGTGCAGCAACATCGCTTCCTGCATTTGTAAAAGTAAGAAATTACGGGCCTTGATGTTTAGGCTTTAAAATCCTTGATTTGAAGGTAATATATTTCCTGTTTCATCAAAGAAAACTTGTGAGTTTAAAACGTGGTGGCTGGTTTGTGGCTTTAGTTTTTGTAGCGATCGCTCTTTCCCTCATCACATTTAACCTTGCTTTCAACTATTAGCATATATCATTGACTTGTTGAATCATTGACCCGAACTCAGATTATTAAGAGTGACTGAAAAAAATACGGTATCTCTGCTTTGCCATGCTTCTCAAATAAACCCTTTGAACCTTGTTATTTTCATGAGTTCCCAGACAATTGACAAAAGTTCTTGCATGTCTTATTTCGGCTCACAATCATGTCTTTTTCATGTGCTGGATTTTGTCTTGTTCTGTGTAATTGAATGAGCTGGTAGCCAATTTTGAAATCTTTTCTCACTTGTTTTGACATGGACTTGACTCAAAGACAAGAGAAAAATGACAATGATTTTTATTTGGATAACTGACTTAAGAAAAATAAAACAAAAACAAAGAGAAAAAAAAAGGCAATGAATGTCCCCATTTGAAATAAAGAAATGAAAAATTTATCTAGAAATGACAGTCAACTCTAATGATTATGCCATGCATTTTGGATCAAGATGCCTGATCTTTTCATCCAAACTTTCTACCAATTGTTGTTGAGTTAATGGCTCTGAAACTAAGTTACTTGCTTAAACCTATTGCATTCGAAGAGCTCATTCGGCTAGTGGCACATTGAAGGATTTTCGCCCAACAAGCCTCTCTCATTTTTCTCTCAACTTACCCTCGCCTTATGGTGCCCGTGAGGGTTTTCACCAATAAGACTCTCATTTTTATCTGTCTCAAATTACCATCGCCTTATGGTGCCCGTGAGGGTTTTCACCAATAAAACTTTCTCATTTTTATTTCTCTCCTAATTTTTTATGCTGAGGAAGACGAGTAGTTCCTAAAATGTGTCATCACATCCATTGCATGCTTAGCCTTAACATTCTTAAAGATTGATCCGAAGGTCTTTCTTTGGTTGTAACTTGGCTTTTAGATAGGGCTAGAAAGAAAGGATGGCATGGGGCCCAAGCAACACTTGAAGTGGGGTGGGACTTACAACTTTTGGAATCGACTAAAACAATGAGGATCAACTCATGTCCCAGTTCCTTTTGACTAGGCAATTCTAAATTGTTTATTTGGTTGGACCGAGCCCTGAGTAGGGCAACCTACATATCTCACCCCCAAAAGAGGAGAATCAGGTCACGCGTAGTTCTGGCAGCTTGTTCTTTCTTTTGATCTGATTTTTCTTTTATTGACACTATTTTCTCTTTGTTTTTTTCTGACTCTATTTGTCTTGACACTTTTCTTTTTCTTTTTTTTCTTTTTGGACATATTTTCTTTTTCTTCTCTTTTTTTTTTGAACTTTTTCTGACTCTATTGTTTTGCTTGACACTTTTATTTTGAGCTTTGCTGACTCTATCTTGATTCCAAAAGAGGGGTATGAAAGAAAATAGGACTAAAGCTCAAATGGGGTAAACAAAGGATGATGCGATATTTGGATAGCAGAATGAAATGCTTTCGTAATATCAATCTTTGAAAATGCTAGTACATATCATGCAATGTGAAAGTGAGAGATGAAGATTATTTGTGACATTTTTTACAGCACTAACTTTAACTGACCATGTGTGTCACCTCTTTTTCTATGCTTGTCAACATACAACTCCACATTTATTGTACATCCCTCACATTGAATGACTCATCACGCTTTCGTGGAGTTGATTTTTCTATCCCTCGAGATCACACATCCGCTATTTGACCTAATTGAGCAATGTTTTTCAATTGATGATCAAGTTATTCTTGTGATTCTCAAAATAATTGCCTTAATTTTCAAAGAAGGTTTGAACTTGTCACCAAATGTCTCAGCACTCTACCTATTTTCTCAGATGTTCTCTTTTCCTAACTTTAACTCTCTGATTCAATGGTCATGCTTAAACTGAATTTTAAGATTTGATTGAAAATTCCGCTAGCATGTCATATCACTAGAATTAACCTAAAATGTATTGTGGAAAGAAAACAACGAAACACATATTTAAAATACAAAGGAAAAAAGGGACACTCTATTTAATTAAAATGAAAGATAGAAGGGTTTGAACATAACGACAAAATGGACAAAACAAGATAGATCCCGAACTACAACCCTAAAATAATTTGGATAACAAAAAATAAAACAAAACAAACTACCAGACCTCTTTCTAAGAGGGAGAGGGGTGACTTCTCAATTGCTCAGCCTGACATCTTAGCCACTAGTTTGCATATCAGCGTGACTAGAGTTTTTCTCACTGTCAATGTTCTGCACCATAATTGATCTATCTTGAATCATCTTTTCAATTTCTCTTTTCAAAGCCCAGCAATCTTCAATACTATGACCCTGAGCATCAGAATAATACGCACATCGCACATTAGGATCAAAATTTCTTGAACGCCGATTAAGAATGCACCCAAGGAGAGGAGTAATCATGTCCCATTATACCAATCTCTAAAATAAACTGGCATACGACTCTTCAATTGGTGTGAAGCTATCTTTCGACTTCTGCCTCATTTCATCGTTTGGCTTGGATAAAAAATTAGGCTTAGAAGGGTTTTGGTATGTTTGTGGAGTTAGAGGACGTTCCACTGTGGGTAAGATGGGGGTTGAACATATAGCTGTGCGTTATATACTGGATATGAAGGTGGAAGAGCAGAGTAGAATGGATTTTGGGAGTGATTATGTGGAGTTTGGGTATGAACTTGGGTTTTTTCCTGAGAGTGATGACAACGGAGTCTTCTTGACCGTTCCCGCTGTCCGACTACAATAGCAGATGCATCTTCCTCATCCTTTGTCTCCCCAACACTTCCTGAACCCTTTTGAATTGTTTGAGTAGTCTCTTTCAATGTAGCAAAACTCACAATGCGATTCATCTTAATTCCCTCTTCTATCTTCTCCCCTATTTTAAGGACCTCAATAAATGACTTGCCCAATACAGGTATCAAGTGTTGATAATATGTTTCATCCTGCGCTTGAATAAACACCTCCACTATTTTGCTTTCTTTCATTGGCGATTTCACTCTAGCAGCTTGTTCGCGATATCTGATCACATACTCCCTGAAGCTCTCAGTATTCTTCTTCTTCATACTATTTAGGGATTTTTTGTTGGGGATCAACTCCACATTGTATTGAAATTATTGCACAAATTCATTAGCTAGGTCATTCCAACTAATCCACTTGTCGATGTCTTGGTCAACAAACCATTCCGAAGCCAAGCCTGAAAGACTCTCCCCGAAATAAGCCATGAGTAGTTCTTCCTTCCCTCCAGCACCTCTTAATTGGTTATAATAGTGCCTCAAATGTGACACTGGGTTCCCATGTCCGTCATATTTCTCAAACTTTGGCATTTTAAAGCCAGGGGGAAGGTTGACACCTGGAAACATGCATAAGTCCTTATATGATACACTTTTGTAACCCCCAAGTCCTTGAAAGTTCATCATAGCCAGTTCCAAACTTCTCAATTTTCTGGTCATTTCCTCTTGTTCTTCTGTCATAACAGGCTTCTCAGTGCTAGGAGAAAATTCAGGCGGGTGAGTATCACTGTAAAGACCAGTCAACTTGAATGTAGGTTCGGAAGTGTAACGCTGATCACCAGTAATATTCAATGAAGGATCTCTTGTAGAGTAGGGAGGCACAACTTGTGGATGAACATCAAAAGTAGGAGCTTTAGGTGGGAGTGGCGCCGCAAAAGCATGAACAACAGGTAGAGCCGAGTATGTGGTAGTCTTGGATTGGGGAGCGAGGAAATGAACATTGGAAGTGGTTGGATATTGTTGCCTCGGAGTCGATCCTGATGCATGTTGCGACATATCAACAAAAATGGGAAATTGTGCATGTGACACGGGAGGCAAGCTAGAAAGATATTCCAGATTATCAGTGGAAACTGGAGGAGGCGACAACCCATTAGCCCAAGCTCGATGTATTTCTATCATTTGCTGCCTTAATTTCTGAATCTCTTCATTATATCCTAAATTCTCATTTCCCGAACTCTCTATCTGATTAGTGACAATAAACTCGGTATCCTTGTTGGCCATAGCCTTCTCTGTGACTTGGTGCAATATGGAGGACCAGCCAAAATGCCACAAACCAACCACCTCAAACTAACTTAACAAGAGATTGCAAATGTGTTAGAGTTCAACGTTTTCTCAAAATCTCTCTTTTTAAAAAAAAAAGATCACCGAACCCAAGAAGGGCGCCTACGTATCTCACTCCCAAAAGAGGAGAATTAGGTGTGCGTAGTTCGTGAAGTCTTGCCAAAATGGTCAATTAAACTCTTTGTTTGTTTGTTTTTTCTTGAAACTTTAAGAAGAAAAGAAAATAACAATTTGTCAAAAGAATTGACGAAAATATTTTTTGAATTTTTCAGCTTTAACATCCCTATTCAAAGTGAAATCTATGATTACCAAAGAAAATCTTTTTGGGTTTTCAGTTTTAAATTTTATGGGAAAATGAAACTCGAACCTATTAAAGGAATATCTTTTTTGTGGTTTTCTTTTAAAGATGTATATGACATTTACTCTAAATAAAGAGTGAAGAAAATCTTTTAATTTTTTTTTTCCAGATTTCTATACAAAATGAAACCTACGATTACCAAAGAAAATCTTTTTGGGTTTTCAATTTTACATTTCATACCAAAATGAAACTTAAAACTATTAAAGGAAAAACTTTTTGTAGTTTTCTTTTATTGATGCATAGGCACCTACTCTAAATGAAGAGTGAAGAAAAATATTTTTGAAATAAGATCCCCGAACCAACAATAGGCTGCCTACGTATCTCACTCTAGAGAGAAGAGAATCAGGGGTGTGTAGTTCGTCCAGATTGGACAATTAATGATTAAATAATAGACTGCACCCAAACTTGAGGCACGGCCAAAGACACACGATGAACAACATAACAAAATCTTTTTTTGAGTTTTCAATTTGACACTTCACAGAAAAAATGACACCAACAGCTATGAAAGAAATTTTTTTTGGTATTTTCGTTATATGAAATGTACAAAACTTCTATCACCTTTTTTTTTGAATTTTGCTTTTATAAAAAGCTCCTAAAAAAATCTTTTTGGAGTTTTTGAATTGTGAATGCTTGCTAAATGAAAGAAAAGGAAAATATTTTTGATGTTTTTTTTATTTTTGAAAAATGAGTGCAAAAAGTAAAAAAAAATCTTTTTTTTTTAATTTTTGAATTGTGAAAAACAAAAGTCATAAAGAACCTAAAAACTACGAAACTCTTTTTTGATTCACCTTTTCTCTTTTTTTCTTTTTTTTTCCATGCCTAACACACCTTTCTTTAATTCTAGCACATGTTTTCCCCAAATCAGTCCGTCAAATGACCCTATTACCCTAAAAAATGCAACAATTAGCACGTAGGGATGCTTTAGAGGAGAGTCTCCTACAAAGGACCAAATGGACCCCGCTAAGTCTCAATATGATGCACATAAGCATGACCTAAAGGCTGACCTACGTTGGGGTTTACTAACAAGGCCGTTATGGGGAGCATATGGTCGATAGTGACTGCTTTGCTTTCCACCTACTCCATACATCCAACGGTTCCCCTTCCTAAAATAAGGGTGACTCAACTAGAATTCGTGCGCACAATGTGCACTCTGGGACTTGTTGCAGAAAGAATTGACTCGGGTTATGCACATGATGCCAGATATAAAGTGGTAACACACAAGAGAAAAACTGTAAACAAAGAACATGTAGGCACTCAACAATGATAAAATAAACAACAAACAATAACACAAACAAGGTTTACACACCCATAATGTCAAACTAAGCCGATACTACTCCAAAAAAATAAGCTCGAATTCTGAAAACTCCCCAGCAGAGTCACCACAGCTATCACACCCTTTTTTTTGTCCAAAAGATTCAGATTTTAAGTTCGAAAGGGTTTTATTTCTTAAGTGACAAAATGAAGATTTGTTTCGAAAAAGATTATTTATATTCAAAACTCAGAGTCTCCACTTGGCATAAATTGGGTGTGTCAAGTCACCCTTGGATATCCTTTTTCAAAATGGTTTTGACTTTATAAAATTGATCCACGAACAGAGATTTCGACTAAGGAATTCTGTTGACCGAGGGGAAGGTGTTAGGCATCCCTCGATCCCATGGTTCAACCACGGTCGCTTGGTGGAGCATATCGACTAATTTGACACTACGAGTGTATAAACCACACAATGCACGCACAACAATCAATCAAGCAAAATCAAACAAAATAATCCAAAATTTAGTGTTCTGTCCAATTATATAGTCCCCAAAAATAAAAAATACGAAAAACATAAACCTACTCTATTCTAGGCTAATTCTAAACTACATTCCATTGTTTTACCCGATGCCTCGGGCCTTCATCACGATCATCTTTCACCAACATAGTACGTCGGGGCATTCTCCGGTGAATAAATACAAATACCTCGGGGCATTCTCCGACTAAATGAATACACTTTTCAAATGCGGTAAATAAGACATTCAACAAACATTTCAAACATTTCAATAATCCCCCCAATTCTAAATTTGCCTACCCCAAAAACCTATAATTTGCCTATCGACTTCAACCTATCGTGATGCTATCCAATTCAACAATATTCAGTAATGAATTAAAATAAACAACCTTCAACTTATTCGATTATCAATTTTCGATTTCGACCCCCAAACAACCAATTCGACTATCAAATTACTTTTTCAACATCTGAAATCAATATCGAACACATACCCAAACGAGGACTCAAACATTTTAGCATACCAATCATTCACATCCACAACAGCAATCAACATTTTGCTCAAAATATTCAAAACCACATCACAAAATCATGATATTAACCACCTCGGTATAATTCAAAAGTAGAGTTAAGAGATGGACCTTTGAAGAACTGATTTCATTGGTAATAAGATTTAAGAAGACCCGAACTTTAGAACTCCGAATAGGGCCTCAACAGTGACCAACTCCAACTCCGATATTGAGGAATAACAACCCAGTAAGATTTGAATCCTAAGAAGGAAGAAATAACGAACAACCCGAGACTAAATCTACAAAAACCGAGAACACTCGCATCCAAAATCTTACCGAATCTAAACCGAAATCAAATGAGACAAAGAGATTTCGGTGAGAGCAACGATGGGCAGAAATTGATAAAATGGTCAGATCTTCGGCGATTTTCGATGCTCTTTAGCTAGAGCCACCTGAAAATATTTAGAAACAGACAGGTCCGGCAAACAGGTCACTGGGAAAAACTTGACCCACCTGATTCTTGGCGATTTCTGTCCACCCTCGCCTATTCAAACCCCGTCCGTCTCTCTCGTCTCACTCTTTCACTCTGTTCATGACTTTTTCTCTCTCTCTCTCTCTCTCTCTCTCAATCTACATCCATTCTCATGTGGGGTGTGCGATTTTTAGTCAAAGAGGGGATGAGGGACTGTTTTTCCTCTCAAAGAGTATGTGTGTGTGTAGCGGTGAGTGAGAATTCTGTAAGAGTGTCTCATTTTTTTGTGATAGTGAGTGTGTGGGTGTGAATGACTGGAATTCGTGCCTGAAATTTTGTGGAGGAGAAGATGATTTATGTGTGTTAGGTGAAAAAAATTTAAGAGTGTGTATACGTATCAATTTTCTGGTGGGTGGATGTCTTGGTGAAGAAAAAGGGAAGCTCCCCGTGTATGTGTGTATTCAGTTGGTTTATATAAAAAAAAGAAAAAAGAAAAAATGGTCCCCCATTCTGTATATGCCCCCCCTTTTTGTGAATGAAATATTTGTGTATATATGTTAACCAGTGAAAACGTGACTGGGGTAGGGAGGAGGTCTAGGGGTAGTGAGAGAAAGGGGGTAGGGGTGTGTGATATGTCAAAATTTGATAGGAAGAGTTGTTAGTCTGTTCAAAAGAAGATAAAATTTGTTAGGATTTGTTAAATGTGATAAAGATAAAAATAAAATAAATAAATAAAATGATGAGGTAGTTATTTATTTTGTTTTCTTGCGAAAAAATTACCACGTGGATAGGATACGTGGTAAAATGAGAGAAACGGTAAAAAATGCTTTCAAGGAGGGAGAAAATTACGTGTCTACACAGGTTTAAGTACTATTACTAGTAACTTTAGATCGGAACAAGTGTGTAACTAATTCATAATTGAACAATGAATACCCCTTCGCATCAGTTTTCATATGCAGCACAATCACCAGTTGTAAATGCTGCATCTGGAGATACTAGGCCCAGTCATTTCAAGCGACATCTTATGTTATCTTAATGTGTACGTTGCTTGCAATCAGAGGCGGATCTAGAATTTTGAGTTTGCGGGTGTCATGTCACTTTTAACGTTAAAGCTACTACTCAAAAAAGATACTTTTTATGAGCGTCCCACTGAAATTTGGCTTGTTAGTAAGAGATTTTTGAAGGAAAATTTCATTGAAACATTATCGAAGAACCTAATTTTTTCGAATTTAGTTGGAAATCAGTTAATTTTTTGCTTTAAGTTTTGCTATTAACACTGCCCCAAATAAGACAAATATTCTATCAATTTTATAGACTTTGGGTTTCGATTTGATTATTTGTCTTTTCAATTTGTATAGACAAATAGATCAAATAACAAAAATTTGATTATTATTATAAAAACTATCGAAAACAACCTTTCTACTTTTTCGGAGGTAGTGTATGGACTGCATATATTTTACCCTCCCCAGAACCCACTATGTGGGAATACACTGAATTTGTTGTTGTTGTTGTTGTAATTACTATAAATTGTGTAAACAAGAGTTAAATTCAACTTATCAGTCAGCGTGAAAGTACAAAATAGTTGTCAACATTCAATGGATATTTCCAATTCTATTGTTAAGAAATTATAACATCAAGCCAAGCATCATTATTATGATTTACGAGGAGAGGTTAACTATAAATTTGAAGGAAGAAGGAATCTTCAACTATGTTCTACACTTAAGTTAAAAATTCTTAAACAAAGAATACCAAAAAAAAAAAGAGAGTCAAACAAAGATTAAGTCAGGAGGAAAAAAGCTTACAGAAAATAGAAGAGCGATCAAAAAGTAACAAAATAATGCTAGCGTATAGATTTGAACTCTGGTATACTACGTGAAATGTCAGCGCATTTGCCACTGACACTACTTCCTCAACTGCTGCACCGGGTGACACTTAAATAATATACCGATTTTCTTCAAAATATATATATACACATCGTTTTTTGATTGAAGTTTGCGGGTGCCATGCCACCCCTGAACCCCTATTAGATCCGCCCCTGCTTGCAATGCACTCTCTCGTTGATGTGATAATTTTAAATCTTTATCTACTCTTCTATGATCATCGGAAACAACCTCTCTACTTCATCTGAGGTAGTGGTATGAGCTGCATAGGCTTTACCTTCAAGACCCCACTTTGTGGGAATACACTGGGTATATTGTTTTATTGTTGTTGTAACTCTTCTACGATGGTGAATCCATATGAACATCTACATTGCTATAACACACAGCTTGCAGCTACAAACAAGTCCCACTAAATCATATGCATACTTGCAAGCTATGTTTTTCGGACCCGTCAGAAGTGTCAATGGGTGCATGTCGAATTCGCCAATATTAGTATATTTTTGAAGAATTAGATACGGATGCAACATAAAAAATGAAGAGTCTGCGCAACTTACCTTGCAAGAGAAAAACAACAATTTTGAAACACCATAAATTCATCTTTACTTGGATCATGAGGCTTCTGTTGGATTTTTGTTTAACTTAAATTAATTGAAAGATTGTATCCTTTCATTAGTTGGTTGACTATTTGCTTAGTACAGAATTTCATAGGCTTGCCGCATCAACTAAAACTATTTGCATACAATCCGCTAGCAATCTCGCAGAGGAAAGAGAGCAAATATCATTTTTAAGAAAACGTTTCATGCATATTTCGAGCCTTTAATTATGTGTTCGTTGTTCGAATTATTAAGCTTTTCATCATTGCGATTTTCTTCATATATTTTTGTTCTTGAAATATATTTTCCAAGAGCTTCATTACCTTTAGGTTATATATTCACAAAATTTTATAGAAAAAATTTCTCCCTCTGTTTAAAAAAGGAATGACCTACTTTTCTTTTTAATCCGTTTAAAAAAGAATGACCCTTTCCTTTTTTGGTAATACTTTAACTTCAACTTTCCACATGACATGTTTATTACTACAAGATTAAAGGGCATTTAGATACATTTGACAACTTTAATTTAAGGTCATAAGATTCAAAAGTCTTCTTTATTTTTTTAAACTTTGTGCCAAGTCAAAATAGGTCATTATTTTTAAAACGGAGGAAGTACTGTAAATCAACTGAGCTTGTATATAAATAATCATTTGATTTCATCTAAATAGAAGAACATTTCAACATCACTATTCATAAACAGTATTTTTTTCAAGTTAATTAGTTGATATGAGTTCAACATCAAAATAAGAGTTGTTTCACCAACTTAAACTCTGAATTTTGGTGCATAAAGAACGTTTTTTTAACAATCGTGGTGTCCGGACCAGCTTGCGCGCACTTTGATTAATCCATGGCAAGGGCGGAGCATGGGGGTTCATCAAACCCCATTCGGTGGAAAATTATACTATTTATACATCAAAGGAGTAGTTCGGTGCACTAAAGCTCCTACTATGTGCAGAGTTCGAGGAAGGGTCCCACCATAAAGGTGTATTGTACGCAGCCTTACCTTACATTTCTGCTAAGGGCTGTTTCCAAGGCTTGAACCTGTGACCTCCTGGTCACATGACAACAAATTTACCGGTCCCTAAAATTATATCTTATGTATATATAATGAATGTTGAACTCTCTTCGATTGATTTTTCTTCAAACTTTGAACCCATTTGTGAAAATTCTGGCTTCGACTCTGAGTTTATTTATTCCACGGGATACCTACTAACAATTATTACCAAGTAACTTTGTCCATTAAAACTAGGACGAATGGATAGAACTCACCTAGTGTTTGTTTTTGTTGGAAATTATACCTAAAATCTCATGATGATCAGTTTCAGTTGATTAAGTTATTGCTAATATGAGGCGATAGTTTAATATTTTATATATAAGATTGAAAAATACATCATTAGATATTCTTTTTATCCCAATTTATGTGGCACAATTCATATTTCAAGAGCCAAACAATTTAAGTTCACGTAAAATGTTTAAGCTTTTTGAAATAAAATTTATATGTTTGAAAACTATATAAAAATTACTATAAGTCAAAATAATTAACTACTCCTATAAGTTAAAAGTTATAAATTAGAAATCCGAATTATGAGTTTTGGCATTTTTTATTGTTTGACTTAAAAACAAGTACTTATAAACATTGTTTTCTAATTTTTTTAAAACCAAACACTACAAGAATCCTTAAAAACTATTTTCACTTCAAAACATCTAAAATAAGTCAATTCAGACAAATTCTTAATAAATTTTGACTTATAAATCATAAGCTAATTTGAACAAAATAAAGACTAAATACTTTTAAGTGCTTTTTCAATTTTACCAGACATTCAAAACAAGTTACAAAAAAAACTAAAAGTAAATTTAACTAGCTTAAAAGTCAAATCAAACACCTTCATTATCTTAAAATTATAATCCAAAAGTGTGAAAATCGTTTACAAAAATCAAACATTCCCTCAATTTTAAATAATAAATATTCTTCTTCTTTATTCTACGTAGTACTTATTTATTTTACAACGTGACATTTATTTAGAGTTGAGAAAAAATTTACTTTTTAAAATAAAATTAGAGGATGAAAATAATTTTCACCCAATTCAAAAATTACTTTGTTGGTGAATCAAATTACTTTCTCCGTTCGTTTTTACTTGTCACTAATTTTTTAATTAAGTTTCTATTTTTACTTGTCATTTTTGACATATCAATAGAAGATAACTTTTTTATTTATATTTTACCCTTAACGTTAATTATTTTTTTAAAATTAATTTTAAGATATAATATAAGCATTATTTAATAGAGGTATTATAATAAAATAATTATGTTACGTATTAATTATTTTTCTTAATAAATGTGTCAATTTAAAATGTAACAACTAAAATCGAATGGGGTACCTCTATTAAGTAGCCGTTTGGCCATATAATTTTTTTTTTCCGAAAAATTATTTCACTTTAGTGAAAAAAACGAAAACACGTTGCATTTGACCATGAATTTTTCAACTCCAATTCTAAAAAAATATTTGAAAAAGTGAAAATAAGTTTTACTTGTTTTCACTTTTTTTACTTATACTTTTTTTACAAAATTTTAAAAATATCTTTAATTTATATTAATGATCAAACACAATTTCTACTCTAATTTCATCTTCAACTCCAAATCTTCAATTTCGAAAAAAATAATTTTTATGACCAAATGGGGTCTAAAATGTGTCACTTCAAAATGTGACAATTAAAATCACATGAAGTAGCTCTAAATAAAAATACACGCGTATGCATTATGCAATAATAAAGTGGTCAAACCGACCAAAAACAAACATCCCATATGTGTCAGACCATTATACGAGGTTAATATTGTCTTTTCACAAAACACCAATAAGAAAATAGCTCGTAACTACAAAGCACAATAGTCATTCTTACACTAATTACCCAAAGGAAAATTCATTCCCTCAAATTCAAAAAAAACTTTTCTGAATAATCGTGTTGTTTTTGCTAGTTTACGTCCATATAAATTAATAATTATATGGTTCGTATCAGTTTAGATGCACATTGATTAATTTTAAATATAATCCTACATTTTTTAAAAAGAAATAATATTATTATTTGTATCAGCTTATTCGTATATTAATTAATTTCATATAATATCTATCACCTCTATTTTTCTTTTTTAATAATCGTATTGTTCGTATCAGTTTATACACACATCAAGGAATCTCACGTGAAATCAATCACCTCTCTCTCTCTCTTTTTAAAATAACCATTTCCTTCATGACGTTTGTGCTAGTTTACACATAAACTAATTTCACATAGCAAACAACATAAATCAAGACAATTTAAAATTTAATTATAAATAAATTTGATATTTTACATAATTACTGAAAATCTCGATTTTGAATTTGTCGAGATACATAGTTAGCATTTGATATCAGTGACGGAGGCATAATTTCTACTAGGGGATTCAAACGCAGAAAGCAAAAAAATAAATTAAAAACCTATTGTGAATAGGTCTCAAACCCTGTGTGAAAGTTTGAACCCTTTGCCACTGAACCAAGGTTTTTACTTGTGTCAAGATTCAATTTAATAGATATATACAAAGAAAAAAATTCATATATATAGATTTGTTGCAAATATACATAATTAACTTTTGCTATATTTTTTGTGATTTTAAATCTGTTGATATACACAATACATAAAAAAAATATATATTTTCTTTCATAAAAATGCATAATTCGCTCTATATATTTTTTTAATTTTGAATCTATTGAGATACATAATTAACTAATGATATATTTAATAAAAATGCATAATCTACTGAGATTTTTATAATTACTTTATAAAAATGAAAATTAATGTAACTATGATACATTAAGATATATGTTTATATTATTTTTCCTAAATAATAATCCTTGCATACTAAATCCACGTGATACTCACCTTTCGCCTTATATTTCAATAATCATTCTATTCACGTTAGTTTTCACCTTTCGCCTTATATTTCAATAATCATTCTATTCACGTTAGTTTGCACAGACATCAATTAATTTCATATAATGCTCACCTTTCCTCCTATTTTTAATAACCATTCTATCCATGCTAACTTATACACACATTAATTAATTTCACATGATACTTATCTTTCTTCCTATTTTTCAATAATCATTCTATTCGCAGCTCAATTAATTCCAAGTAATAGCCCTCACCTCCAATTTCCCCCCTTTATTTATTCTCCATTTCTCAAAATTGATACCACAAAAACATTATTTTTGTTGCAAAAATAACTTCTGCTAAATTCCTCTTTCCTCTTTTCACATAGCGTATGTTGTAACAATCGCGATGTTGTCGCTGCAAAGCGATCCACGGCAGCAACAGCAGCAGCAGTTGATTTCTAGGGTTTCACATGATGGAGTTGTTGGCGGCGATCCGAGGGTAGATTCGTCTTTTCCGTTTTACTCCGACTCCGGTTTGCCTTCCGTCAATATCAACTCCGAATTGTCTCGTGAAGGTAAAATTAACACAGCAATTGTTGATTTCTAGTTACTGTTTTTGAGTTTTTTTGTAAGTGCGTGAAAGCTAGCTCGGATACTGCGGTCGTAAAATTGAATATTTAGGAACTGTTTTTTCGTTTTTTGAGGTGTGAGAAAGCTGGCTCGGACACTACGGTCGTAAAATTGAACATTTAGGAACTGTTTTTTTTTTTTTCGAGATGCGACGGTCATAAAATTGAATATTTAGGAACTGTTTTTTTGTTTTTTTGAGGTGCGAGAAAGCTGGCTCGGACGCTACGGTCGTAAAATTGAACATTTAGGAACTGTTTTTTTTGTTTTTTCAGGTGCGACGGTCATAAAATTGAATATTTAGGAACTGTTTTTTTGTTTTTTCGAGGTGGGAGAAAGCTGGCTCGGATGCTAGGGTTATAAAATTGAGTATTTAGGAACTGTTTTTTTTTGTTTTTTGGAGGTACGAGAAAACTGGCTCGAACACTAGAGTTATAAAATTGAAGATTTAGGAACTGTTTTTTTGTTTTTGGAGGTGGGAGAAAACTGGCTCGGACACTAGGGTTATAAAATTGAGTATTTAGGAACTGTTTTTTTTTGTTTTTCTTAGGTGCGAGAAAGCTGGATCGGATACTAGGGTTATAAAATTGAGTATTTAGGAGCTGTTTTTTTTGAGGTGCGAGAAAGCTGGCTCAAACACTAGGGTTATAAAATTGAATATTTAGGGACTTTTTTTGTTTTTTGAGGTGCGAGAAAGCTCGCTCGAACACTAGGGTTATAAAATTGAGTATTTAGGAACTGTTTTTTTTTGTTTTTTTGGAGGTGTGAGAAAGCCGGCTCGGACACCAGGGTTTATAAATTGAATATTTAGGAACTATATTTTTGTTTTTTTTTTTGGAGGTGTGAGAAAGCTGGCTCGGACGCTAGCTTTATAAAATTGAGTATTTAGGAACTTTTTTTTTTTTTTTGAGGTGTGAGAAAGCTGGCTCGGACACTAGCGTTATAAAATTGAGTATTTAGGAACTGTTTTCTTTTTTGAGGTGTGAGAAAGCTGGCTCGGACACTATGGTCGTAAAAATTATTAAATTAGGATCTGTTTATTTTCTGTTTTTTAGTTAGTTGATCTGTTTAGGTTTGTAATTGAGATGTGAACTGTTTTTGTGAGGTAACTGTTCTTTTGAGGTGCGCGAAAGCTGGACTAGATATTTAGGAACTGTTTATTTTCCGTTTTTTAGTTAGTTGATGTGTTTAGGTTTGTGGTTGAGATGTTTTGAAGTTTAAAATTGTGTCTTTTATGTTGAATTTAATGCTCAAAGCTTTAATGAATTTGACATATATTTCAACTCTGAATTGTATCGAGAAGGTAAAATTAACACCACTCGTTGTTTTTTAGCAACTGTTTTTTCGATTTGTTCGAGGTGCAAGAAAAGCTAGCTCGGACACTACGGTCGTAAAATTGAATATTTAGGAACTCTTTTTTTGTTTTTCCGAGGTGCGAGAAAGCTGGCCTAGATATTTAGGAACTGTTTATTTGTTTTTTTTTTTTTGTTTTTTCGAGGTGCGTGAAAGCTGACTTTTACACTACGGTCATGAAATTGAATACTTAGGAACTTTTTTTTGTTTTTTGTTTTTTTTTCGAGGTGCGAGAAAGCCGACTCGGACACTAGGGGTTATAAATTGAGTATTTAGGAACTGTTTTTTTTTTGAGGTGTGAGAAAGCTGGCGCGGACACTAAGGTTGTAAAAATAATACAGTATTAACTTAGGAACTGTTTATTTTCTGTTTTTTTAGTTAGTTGATGTGTTTATGTTTGTGGTTTAGATGTTTTGATGTTAAAAATTGTGTTTTCTATGTTCAATTTGATGTGTGAATTAACGCTAGGCTAGAGGTATGGAGATAAATCGAGTGTAAAGGGTTTAGGTATGCAATTGAGATGTTTTGATGTTAAGTAATATGGTTTTTATTTGAATTTGATGTTAAGAGAGTTTAGCGAACTTGTTTGGAGGATGAATAGGAAGACAATTTTAAGTATTAGAGACTATATTTCCTTTTCTTTTAATTTAGTTGATATGTTTAGGTTTGTGATTAAGATGTTTTGATTTTTTTTAAAAATATGGCTTTTATGTTGAATTTTGATGTTAAATGGTTTAATGAATTTGTTTGGAGGATGAATTAACACTAGGCTAGAGGTGTGCAGACAAACCTTGTGGTGTAAATGGCTTAGGTTGAGAAAGACCAAAATTGAACATTTAGAGTGTAAGTTTAGGGATGTAATACATGACGTTGGCGTTGGAAATGAGGTTTGATGCTCTAGCCATCCTTAGACAGGGAGTTTTAAGTATTTTGGGTCTTTAGTTAAGGAAATGGAGAGATCGATAATGATTGCCACACATGGTCATGTTATTGGCGTGGGGGATAAAATGAAGGTTCGCCTTTGGCGTTTTGTGCAATAAGAGTGTACTATCAGGCCGACCATATTGTGGCGCATAGTCTTGGCAAGTTAAGAACTCTCAGTTTGGGAGATGAGAGTTATGGAAATGAGGATGCTGAGTTGAATGTGTGGGCACACTAGAATACATTAAATTTGGGATGAAATAAGGTGGGAGTGACCTGTGGTGGACAAGATGAGGTATGAGAGTATGAGATAGTTCAGGCATGCCTGGTGAGGAGGTGTGAGGTTGGCAGTGGTGGGTTTGATTAGAGGCTTGGTTTGAGCCGAGGTAGAGGCAAGCCAAAGAAGTATTGTGCAGAGGTGATGAACGTGGCACATCTTCAGCTTACCGATGATATGATGATATGACCTTAAGATAGGAAGATATGGAGGTCGAGGATAAAGGTTAGAAGGTTAGTTAGAAGCCTCTTTGACTAGACAGGTCTCCTTGCATACCAGTAGCATTAGTTCTAGTCTTGTAGTTTGTGGTCCTTCAATTTCTGTTACTGCTTCTTGTTTCCTTGCTTCTATTATCGTTTTTTTTTTCTTTTCTGAATGCCTTGTAATGATTTCTCTATTTATTTGCTGAATGCTTTACTTTTGTATTTGATTTCTTTTTTAAAACTGTTTTGGTATGCGTTACTTGAGTCAAGGGTCTCTCGGAAACCTTCTACTGCGGTCTGCGTACACTCCTAACCTCTCCAGACCCCACCGGTGGGACCGATGGGATTGCACTGGATATGATGTTGTTTAATTTGTCAAAGAAAACTAGTGCACAAAAATCATTGGAATAATTATCACCGGAATAGTGATAGGTCACTAGAAAGAAAAGCTGTGTAGCAATTTTTTTTCTGAAAAGCCATGAGTAATTATACAGTAGAAAGGAAGTTTTTGCAGCACACAAGTAGTAGTTTTTCCTCAGTTACCAACTACAAAGCCTGGGAAGATGTAAGGTGATATGGATCTGGATAACGCAAAATATTTAAGAATAGTTTGAGACAATCGTAATCAAGGAAACACTCTCTGATTCCCCTCATAGGAACATCGTTACATAAAATGAAACCCAGAAAGAATGAAGACGTTTTGGGAAGTGTTTTACTTAAGTCATCGTAGATGGCCAAAGAAGTGGTCAAGTGGCTGCCAGAAGGATCACTATAAACGGCGCCGTATTGTTGAATGTTCGCTGGTAATAGACTAATAGCAGTAGTGCCACTAGAATGTTGACCGATGCAATCCGGGCAGGTAGCATGTGGCTATTAGCTGGTGATGGAATTTATTTTTGCTAATATTAACATTTCAGAGGCTCTAGTACTACTATTTTAACAAAAACAACAGCAACAACAACAACAAACCCAGTGTGTTCCCACAAAGTGGGGTCTGGGGAGGGTAAGATGTACGCAGTCCACACTGCTATCTCCGAAGAAGTAGAGGGGCTGTTTCCGATAGACCCTATTTCCGATAGACCCTGGGCTCAAGATAAAGAATAGTAAACAAGGTCGTAATGAAACAAGCAGCAGGATGGATGACATAATAGAAATAAGGAATAAAATTGCAAAAATTGAAATCATAGAAAATGCGAGATAAGAGAAATAAGAGCACTACGAAATAAGGACTAAGAAATAGGACACTCACCAAGTAGGAACATACACACACAGACCAAAGACACCCACCACACCCAAATTCTCCTGGCTAGAGACTCCTACCTATGGACACAGTCCAAAGAATACTAACCCGGCTACACAAGAAAATCACCTAACTACTTGCTACAACCCACACACTCACACTAGCCTTCTACCCTATATCCGCGCCCTCCACACCTTCGTATCTAGGGTTATGTCCTCAGTAAGTTGTAGCTGCTCCATGTCATGTCTAATCACCTCCGTCCAGTATTTCTTCGGCCTACCTCTACTTCTCCTGAAGCCATCCAAAGCTAGCCTCACACACCTACGAACTGAGGCATCCGTGCCCCTCCTCATCACATGCCCAAACCATCTCAATCTTCCTTCCCGCATCTTATCCTCCACTGAAGCCACTCCCACCTTCTTCCGAATAATCTCATTCCTAACTTGATCCCCTCTAGTAAGTCCACACATTTAATGCAGCATTCTCATTTCCGCCACCAATTTTTGGAGGTGTGAGTTCTTGACTGACCAACACTCCGCTTCATAGAGCATGGCCGGACGGACTGTCACTCGGTAGAATTTGCCTTTTAAGTTTAAGGGCACCTTCTTATCACACAACACTCCTGAAACGAGTCTCCACTTCATCCATCCTGCTCCAATACGATTAGAGACATCCTCATCAATCTGGATCTTAGACCCAAGATACTTAAAACTATTCTCTCTTACAAACATCCTGGGATTCCAACCTCACCACCACATCGTACTCCTGCCTCAAGACACTAAACTTGCCTTCCATATACTCCGTCTTGGATCTATTCACCCTGAACCCCTTAGATTCAAGGGTTTGCCTCCAAACGTCCAATTTTTCATTCACCCCCCCCGCGTCTCAAAATTTGGTTGGTATAGGGCTTTTAATTACATGAAAGAAGAAAAGTTGATTAATTCTGGAGTAATTGCTACAAATTAATTTAGAATATATTACACAACAGTGAAAACTGAACCTTACAAGAAAAAAAGCATTACAAGAAACTGAACCTCACCACCACGTCGTACTCCTGCCTCAAGACACTAAAAGAGCACAATAAGAAAAAAAGAAAAGAAAAAGTGAAGTCATTGATTTATTGATACATGAAATGAGGACTTTTAATTGTCATCAGCTTCGGTTTCAAATAGCTATAAGGTTGATATATTTAAATGTAATATTTACTTTTAAGTCGTGAAGTCTGCTGTCAGCTGAATATTAGTGATAACATGCATTGCTGGTACACCCACTCTCTCTCTCTCTCTCTCTCTCTCTCTCTCTCTATATATATATATATATATATATATATATATAGATAGATAGATAGCTTTTGACATCTGTATTTATTGCGCCACAGTTGATGAGGACACACACATATATATAGCTTTTGATATCTATATTTATTGTGCCACAGTTGATGAGGACACACTTTTAACCCTTGCTCATCAGAACTACAAAGCTGGAAACTATAAACAGGCTCTAGAGCATAGCAAAGCAGTTTATGAGAGGAATCCCCAGCGCACTGATAATCTCCTCCTTTTGGGGGCTATATATTATCAGGTATACTTTCTAACAGTGTTTTATATTCACAGTACCTCCCATATCTTGCTTGCACTTGATCTAAGTCGAGCGTTTTATTTTTCCTTGTTTTAGTTGCATGATTTTGATACATGCATTGCAAAAAATGAAGAAGCCCTCCGCGTTAACCCTCACTTTGCTGAGTGCTATGGAAATATGGCAAATGCTTGGAAGGTATGGGTGTATTAGTAGTTCTTGTTGCTAACTTTTTCTTTTTGTGATTGAACACTGATATGGTTTGTTTGGCTTCTATTATTTGCAGGAAAAAGACAATATTGATGTTGCAATACGCTATTATTTGATTGCAATAGAGGTTTGTATGCATCTTCATTTGCTCTATCAGAATGTAATTATTTTCATTTATCCTACTCAAGTCGATGGTTAGTGGCATGATTAAACTTCTCTCCCTTCTGTTGGGATCAAAGAGTGTTAAATTTATTTTTGACTCTGTGCCTCTTCATGGCTTTTGTTGACTTGGGAAGCTTTTGCTATTTAACTATTCACATATTCTTGTAATGGTTTCACCATGGTATGGATTTGGAGATTGGATATGGTGGATCATTTACAAAAGAGGGTGTAAGTTGAAAATATGCAATGCAGGCCTCCAAAGGAGTGGTCTAGCGGTTTTTCTCAAAAAATAAAATAAAATAAAATAAAATAAAAAAATAGAGAAAGAAAAAGCAGCGTTCTATCGTTTATATACTGCGAAGGTGTTTGCTATAATTTAATTATAGTTCAGTATTGTTGGACGAGTAAGGGTCGTGACCTCGATCAGGTGAGGTGCATTAAGGGGGAGGACGGTAGAGTGTTGGTGGAGGACGGCCACATTAAGAAGAGATAGCAGTCGTATTTTCATAGGCTCTTGAATGACGAAGGGGATAGAGCTATTGTGTTAGGGGAACTGGAGCATTCAGAGGAGTGTCGGGATTTTAGCTATTGCAGACGTTTTAAGGTAAAAGAGGTTAGACAGGCTGTCCGCAGGATGCGAAGGGGTAGGGCGACGGGGCCGGATGAGATACCGGTGGAGTTTTGGAAGTTCGTTGGAGAGGCTGGTGTAAGGTGGTTGACTGGATTGTTTAATGAAATCTTCAGGACGGCAAAGATGCCCGAGGCGTGGAGGTGGAGTACCATGGTCCCTCTCTATAAGAATAAGGGGGACATTTAGAGTTGCAATAACTATAGGGGATTAAGTTATTGAGTCACTCTATGAAGATCTGGGAGAGAGTAGTCGAGGTGAGGCTGAGACGGATAGTGTCTATTTCGGAAAACCAGTTCGGATTTATGCCCGGCCGCTCAACGACGGAGGCAATCCACTTGGTGCGGAGGTTGGTGGAGCAGTATAGGGAGAGGAAGAAGGATCTACACATGGTGTTTATCGACCTGGAGAAGGCATACGACAAAGTCCCCAGGGAGGTGCTTTGGAGATGCTTGGAGGTGAGTGGAGTACCGTTGGCATATATCAGAGTAATTAAGGATATGTATGATGGAGCGAAAACTCAGGTGAGGACGGCGGGAGGGGACTCAGAGCATTTCACTGTCCTGACAGGATTGCATCATTGCATCAGGGATCTACTCTTAGTCCCTTTTTGTTTGCGTTGGTGATGGATGTGTTGACGCGGCGCATTCAAGGGGAGGTGCCGTGGTGTATGCTTTTTGCAGACGATGTAGTTCTGATTGATGAGACTCGAGGGGGTGTGAATGACAAATTAGAGGTGTGGAGGCAAACTCTTGAGTCTAAAGGGTTCAGGGTGAGCAGAAGCAAGACAGAGTATGCGGAATGCAAGTTTAATGACGTGAGGCGGGAGAATGAGGTAGTAGTGAAGCTGGAAGCACAGAAGGTATGTAAGAGGGATAAGTTCAAGTATCTTGGGTTCGTCATCCAGAGTAACGGTGAGATTGACGAGGATGTCTCGCACCGTATTGGGGCGGGATGGATGAAGTGGAAACTCGCGTCGGGGGTGCTGTGTGATAAGAAGGTGCCGCTCAAGCTTAAAGGCAAATTCTACAGGGCGGTAGTCCGTCCGGCCTTGTTGTATGGAGCGGAGTGTTGGCCAGTTAAGAACTCCCACATCCAAAAAATGAAGGTGGCAGAAATGCGGATGTTGCGCTGGATGTGTGGACTGACTAGAGGGGATAGAGTTCGGAATGAGACTATCTGGGAGAAGGTTGGTGTGACTTCAGTGGAGTGCAAGATGCGGGAAGCACGATTGAGATAGTTCGGACACGTGAAGAGGAGGGGCATGGATGCCCCGGTCCGTAGGTGTGAGAGGCTAGCGTTGGATGGTTTTAGGCGGGGTAGGGGTAGGCCGAAGAAGTACTGGGGTGAGGTGATTAGGCGGGACATGGAACAGTTACAGCTCTCCGAGGACATGACCCTAGATAGGAAGGTCTGGAGGGCGCGAATTTCGGCAGAGGATTAGGGCCAGTTTGGGTCGTTACTGTAGGGAATTACTTGGTGGGGGTTTTATTCCTGTTATGATTCCGTGTTCCATGTTTTACTACGAATCTGTGTGCTTTCCTCTGCTTTCCTCTGTTTTATATTACTTATGGGTGCCGTATTTATGTTTCTGCTTCTGTGCTTTACTATGTGTTTGTGTGGTATCTCGTGCCTTGAGCCGGGGGTCTATCGGAAACAACCTTTCTACTTCATCAGAGGTAGAGGTATGGACTGCGTACATCTTAACCCCCCCCAGACCCCCACTAGGTGGGAATACACTGGGTTTTTTGTTGTTGTTGTTGTTGTATTGTTGGACGACATGATTTAAGGTAATATTTTGATTGCAGCTGCGTCCCAATTTTGCTGATGCTTGGTCAAATTTATCTGGTGCATATATGAGGAAAGGAAGGCTGAGTGAGGCAGCCCAATGTTGCCGTCAGGCTCTAGCTTTAAATCCTCGTCTGGTACTCAAACCTATTTTATTTTTCTTCTTTTTAGCGGTTCAGTTGTTTTGCTTCTTCCGATGTTTCTTTCTTTACTCTCTTTTTTATTGTTTCTAGGTTGATGCGCATAGCAATCTTGGGAATTTGATGAAAGCACAAGGTTTGGTGCAAGAGGTAAAAGACTGGGTCTTTCGTAACTTATTCTGTTTTTCTCTGCCGTTGATGATGGGCCCTATATGTATTTTACAAGTGGCTGTAGGATGGTTCTGAACTTGAACTTTGTACAACATCTACACAATGTGTCCGAGTTAGATATACTCTGCATTCTCCAATTTTCTTATTCTTTGACAGGTCTCTGAGTCTTGAAGTGCAGTTCCTGTGCATTTCTGTTGGCTATAAATGCTTTGCTGGCTTATGCTGGTTGATTTCTGTTGTCTTGATTATTAGTTTTCCATTAGGCATACAATTGTTATGTGGAGGCACTACGTATACAACCTACTTTTGCCGTTGCATGGTCCAATCTTGCTAGCCTCTTTATGGATGCGGGCGATCTTAATAGAGCATTGCAGTACTACAAGGTATGGTAGTACCTTATATCGTAATGTATTACTTTATTAAATCAGAGTCTTGGATTTGTTTTGATTTTGCTTTCCTTCTTTGTTTATGGGCAATTATGTTGACTCACTATTTTGTGGTTCAAACTTCTCATATCCAGGAAGCTGTCAAGCTAAAACCAAATTTTTCAGATGCATATTTGAACCTGGGAAATGTGTATAAGGTAAGCCCTTCTGCATTGTGCTAATATGGTCCGTTTTCAAGTGCCTGGACAAGAATGTGAGGAATATGTGTATCTGCTTTGAATTTCCAGGCCCTGGGGATGCCACAGGAGGCCATTATGTGTTATCAGCGTGCTCTCCTTGTGCGACCAGACTATGCAATGGCTTTTGGTAAGTGCGCCTTTCTCGGTCTTATCTTCATATTCATTGCTATGAGGTTGCTTTCTACTGGGTGAAACCTTGAGTTTCCATTTTCCCATGAATTTAATTTATGCAGTGGAAGATAAAGTAGCACGGAAAATGTGTAGGCTTGGTGTTAACCAGACATTAGTGACCCCCCCCTCCAAAAAAAAAAAGAGGAGGAAGGGAGGGAGAGGCTCACAATAAGCAAATTACTGAGTTCCTCTTTATCTTTTGGGGGAATGAATCCATAGGGTAGTAGTGATGGTGATTGATCATTGTACAGATCGTAAGTTAATGTAAAAATTGCACAGGCAACTTAGCTACTGTGTACTATGAGCAAGGTAACCTGGAGATGGCCATGCTTAATTACAGGAGAGCTATTACCTGTGATGCTGGATTTTTGGAGGCATATAACAACCTGGTTGGGCCTTTATTTCATCTTCTACTGTGTAGTTGTCCGGTACAACTTAATTTCTTTGGGTGTTAATTATCTACTCTCCCCCCTCTGTTGCTTTTAGGGTAATGCTCTGAAAGATGCTGGTAGGGTTGAAGAAGCAATTCATTACTATCGTGTAAGCTATATCCACTTTTTGTGCATATACATGCGTTCTTTTTTCTCTATCATGCTATTTGCTTAATCTATCTGATTGGTGCTTGCAGCAATGCCTCTCACTTCAGCCTAACCATCCTCAAGCACTGACTAATCTTGGAAACATTTATATGGAGTGGTAGGGTTACTGGATTCAATTAATTATTTTCTTTTGTTTTTTTTTGATCCCTTTTGGGAGGACTTGGGATACTCAGATCAAGTAATCAGAGTTGTCATTCCTGATTCTCTAGGAACATGATGAGTGCCGCTGCACAGTGTTACAAGGCAACTTTAGCTGTGACAACCGGACTTTCAGCTCCTTTTAACAATTTAGCCATAATATACAAGCAGCAGGTACATGTTTATATGCGATTTGAAGAATCAATAATTTTCATGTCTGTGAAAGAAAAGCTGTTCGGAGGGCTGTATGTGGTTGCAAAGATATAGCTAGGAGTGATTGTTCTCTTGAGCAATTAGTGCGCTCCCCTTGCAGGGTTTTGACCAGACAAATGATTATTTTCTTTTGGTTAACTTACAGGGTAACTATGCAGATGCCATATCTTGCTACAATGAGGTGCTCAGGATTGATCCCATGGCAGCTGATGGACTAGTCAATAGAGGTAACACGTACAAGGAGATCGGTAGAGTTAACGAAGCTATTCAGGACTATATGCGAGCTATTACCATTAGACCAAATATGGCGGAGGCTCATGCAAATCTGGCCTCATCTTATAAGGACAGGTTCATTGTCTAGTTTGCAAGCTTTAAACTGTTCATGGTCCTTTCTCATGTGTGTGGTTTATGTCCATTTGCTTGTTAGTAATGCTTTCATTCAATATCCTGCAGTGGTAATGTGGAAGCAGCTATAAAAAGCTATAGACAAGCTTTGATGCTACGTCCTGACTTCCCAGAAGCAACTTGCAATCTTCTTCACACGTTACAGGTATCTTCATCCATCAGTTGCCAATGTTTTTTTGTGTGGGGGTTATCAAAGAGTTCATGTATATTTGCTGCCTTTTTTAATGTCAGCATGATAAACTCATATGATAGTATTATCTGTTGATGGACTATGCTTAAGATATGTTTCAAAAACCAAACTACCTTATTTAGATGAAGTTTCATGCTGTGCTCTTAGCCTCCTCTATTTTTATTATGTTTATTGTTAAGACTTTTTAAGTAGTAGTTTTATGTTAAGACTTAGATTTGTCTTGTCCTCGTTCTACCTCCGATGCCAATTTATCAGCTTGGAATAAATACTTGAGATAAGTTTAGCATCTAGTGTTGTAAGCACAACAACAATAACAAAAACAACAACAACAACATACCCAGTAAATCCCACAGGTGGGGTCTTGGGAGGGCAGTGTGTACACATACCTTATCCCTACCTCGTGGAAGTAGATAGGTTGTTTCCGAAGGACCCTCGGCCCGAGTGCAACAAATCATATGTAGTTATGAAAGGGAAAAATGACAGCAAAGAAAATGCAGTAACTTATAAGGAAAATAATGTCTTGCATTTAGAAAAGGAACAGTAACAACAGAATGTGCAACAAAATAGTCCAATAACTGAAACACAATGAACAATAGATGATAGTAGATATCAAAGGCAAGAAACTACAAGAATAAGCCTAGCACTACGACAGGCGCCACCAATCCTAAACCCGCCGCAAAGCAAGACAACACTCCATTACCTAATAATTCTCTACCCTAGTATTGTAAGAAACTTAAGGTAATTTCCATGTGCATCTTGCGCACGAGGAATAACATAAGACCTTACTTTTTCCTTGAGTGGGTGTTCTTAGGTAGCGTTGGACACTACATTGATATATTGCTTTACAAGTGACTTTGAACTGAGGCTTAATTTGTTCCTGCTAATTATATGCATGTTTGCTGGGATTCTTTGTTTCAAGCACACTTATTATGTTTGATTTTATACTCCTAGTGTGTCTGTGACTGGGATGATCGAGAGAAGATGTTTATTGAAGTTGAGGGGATCCTGAGAAGACAGATTAAGGTATCTCTGCTTCTCATTCCACCATAACATGTCGGTATTGTAAGCTATATGTTGATCACGGTGATACTGATTCATATCTTCCTTGAATATTTTCTCTATTGCAACTTTGTCGTAGATGTCAGTTATCCCCAGCGTACAGCCTTTCCATGCAATTGCTTACCCTCTCGATCCACTGCTAGCTCTAGAAATCAGGTGAGGGATTTTCTCTTTTGGATCGATGGAGAAGAATGATGCGACTTTCTAACTTACCTTTCCGTTGATTATACAGTTGCAAGTATGCCCAGCACTGCTCTGTAATTGCAGCTCGCTTCGCACTTCCTCCTTTCACTCATCCTCCACCATTGCCAATAAAGGGTGGTGGCAGGAGTGGTCGGCTTAGGGTCGGGTAAGCCTCTGACTAGCTGTCTACTTGCTTACATCTTCCTCGGATATTAAAGTTACAACTATTACCGATATAATGATATTTTTTTAAATGTGCCTAGATATGTGAGTAGTGATTTTGGAAACCACCCACTATCTCATCTGATGGGTTCAGTGTTTGGCATGCACGATAGAGAAAATGTTGAGGTTTGGATAACATATCATTTTAAAGATTCATTGGTGCTGTTATGCTTGCCCCCTCTTCTCTTCCCCCTGCGGTTCCTATTAAACCTACAAGGACTCCTATTGCCAGGTGTTCTGCTATGCTTTGAGTCCAAATGATGGCACTGAGTGGAGGCTCCGCATTCAGTCAGAAGTAGAGCATTTTGTTGATGTAGCGTCCTTGACATCTGATGTGATAGCTCAAATGATTAATGAGGATCAAATACAGATCCTGATCAATCTTAATGGTTATACTAAGGTAAGATATTAATTACTTACCTTATTAATCTTAATGAGATCATATTCTTATTTTGTAGTTGAATTCATTTGTTTGTGGGTGTAACCCATTAAAGAATAAAAGAGTAGAACAGGAAAAAAAAAAAACAGAGCAATCATTGTTGGGGAAGTTCCCCAGAAATATGGAGATCAGGATTGAACTTGGATTAGCATGACCTTGCGCTATGAGTATTTGGAAAATGTCATCTCACATTATTTCATTGCCTAACTACAGGATTCTGGAC
Source organism: Capsicum annuum (assembly GCF_002878395.1). Lineage (NCBI taxonomy): Eukaryota > Viridiplantae > Streptophyta > Magnoliopsida > Solanales > Solanaceae > Capsicum > Capsicum annuum. Next base: position 215,324,909 of record NC_061115.1, on the reverse strand, counting down.
GGTCTCATGAGCTTTACTGCTATACTTTTGTAGCCATTTGAACGCGTATTTGTTGTGGAAAGTTCGACATTGGTAAGGCTGCTCATTTTTAACCTGCTAATTATATTTTGTAGGGAGCCCGAAATGAGATCTTTGCAATGCAGCCTGCTCCTATCCAGGTTTCATATATGGGGTTTCCTGGAACCACTGGAGCTAACTATATACATTATTTGGTTACGGATGAGGTATTTTAGTTATTTTCCATTTTCTTATGATCTTGACATACTTTTTTCTGAATACACGGCAGTTGGTTTCACACTATTTGCTCTTCTTTCTTGTCCTTGACATTGACATTGCTTCTCCTCTATGCTTGGTAGTTTGTGTCACCTACGCGGTACTCACATATTTACTCAGAGAAGCTTGTCCATCTCCCTCATTGTTATTTTGTCAATGATTATAAGCAAGTGAGTTCTTGGGCTCAAGCTTTCAGATTCTTATTTTAATTTTTTTAATTGTTCCCTTTTCCTGAATGTTGATGGGTTTCATGCCAATGTCTAGAAAAACCTTGACGTGTTAGATCCAAACTTCCAACCCAAGCGTTCAGATTATGGGTTGCCAGAGGACAAATTCATTTTTGCTTGTTTTAATCAGCTCTACAAGATGGATCCTGAGATATTTAAGACATGGTAATGTTCGGATGGCTTTTATATTGGTATACTGTTTGTTAAGACAACTTGCATTATACACTTGAGTTTGATGTTGCAGGTGCAATATTCTTAAGCGTGTACCAAGCAGTGCTCTTTGGCTTCTCAGATTTCCAGCTGCAGGAGAAATGAGGGTTCGCGCACGTATGTTTCTCTTTCACATTATTTCTATTGCTATAAGCTTGTCTGATGTTGCTTTGAAATATTATTCTACGGAATCTGTTACAGGAGATATCCTTAATGTGGTTTTTATTTTTTCCAGATGCTGCTGCACAAGGTGTGCAGCCGGACCAAATTATTTTCACAGATGTTGCAATGAAACAAGAGCACATCAGACGCAGCTCCTTGGCAGACCTTTGCCTCGACACGTTAGAATATTACAAACTTTCTTGCATCTTGCTTTCGCAATATCCTGTGTAGATGCAGCTCATGCTGATGAATTTGGTTTCTGTTCTCACAGACCACTGTGCAATGCACATACCACTGGAACGGATGTACTTTGGGCTGGTCTCCCGATGGTCACCCTTCCCCTAGAGAAAATGGCAACTAGAGTTGCTGGCTCGCTGTGTTTGGCCACAGGGGTTGGTGAGGAGATGGTTGTTAACAGGTAGGTGTTTTGGACTCTGCAGGTTTCTATGATGGTTTGGTCCTGGCAAACATGTTTCATTCTTAAGCTGATATTTCCACTGAATTGCACTTCAGAAGCTTTATTTTGATACATGTGAAGTCTTATCTTGTATGGACGACGTTCTACTATTGTATATATCTAAGAAATGTTAGCTACAAACTCAAAACTGACAGTAAAACTGAACAATCTAGTATAATTTTATTCTGCTTGTGAAAGGGCATCCTATCTAGTTTAAACCATATAAAGATAGTCTCAGATGGGGATGACCTGTTTTGAAACAACGAGAAGGGGAGAGCATACTTCTCTCGTCCTTGGTACTTTCGACCTTTTCAGGCTTTCTTCATCCTATCTAGTTTAAACCATATAAGATATAGTCTCAGATGGGGATGACGTGTGTTGAAACAAAGAGAAGGGGAGAAGATACTTTTCTAATCCGTGTACTTCTACCTTTTCGGGCTTTCTTCATTTTGTTTTGCTTTTTTTTTTTTAACAGTATGACGGAGTATGAAGAGAGAGCAGTGTCACTGGCTCTGAATCGTCCCAAGCTCCAAGATCTCACCAATAGACTCAATGCTGTGCGTCTGAGTTGCCCTCTATTTGACACAGCGCGCTGGGTGAGTGATCTAACCCCGTGATACATGACTGTTATTTCAATGCTTATGACGTCAAGTACCTTAATATTTTCTGAACCACCGTTACAACTGAGTTGCTTTAAGTGCCGTTCTTTTACTTGAACAATGCTAAAGCTCTTTTCTATGCATCCTTAGGTACGGAATCTGGAGCGGTCATATTTTAAGATGTGGAATCTCTATTGCTTCGGCCAACATCCTCAGCCGTTTAAAGTGACAGAGAACGACATGGAATTTCCTTATGACCGATAGATGTAAAAATAGTAATATAAAACGGGAATGTAGATAATACTTAAGAGAATGGGAAAAGCTATTTATTATGAAGGTTGAATCGGTATCTGTCTCACTGTTAGTGATATTATTTAAGGTTGAGTTGCTATCATATCTTGTAGAGTACTACTACTTTAACCCCTCCCAGGAGCTCCTCACTTTGCCTCGGTGACAAACCGTTACCTCAGGTTTTGGAGGTGAAGGGTGTTTACCACTTGTGACGTTGAGTTATTAGAAGCAATTTAGAGTATCCATTGTACCTGTACCTGACTTTATGCTGGCCTTAGTTGATGGATGACCCTAGTAAAATCATTGAACAGTGATTAATTTGAATATATCAACAATTAGACAGGTGCATGTTTTCTCGAGAATATGAAGCTAAAGTGAGTTTGAAGCTTATTGATTAAAGTTTTTGAATAGTCAATGAGGGGGATGGATAAGAAATATTCTTCCACAAAAATGTGTGGTGGGGTGTAAGAAAATCTTGAAAAGGATGATAACATCACATGGAATGAGCACTTCATTTTTGCTCCTACAGCATAAAAAGTGAACTGCTTATAAGCAGGGGTGGATCAAGGCGTATGAAGAAAATCAAGTGGAGGTTTTAATTTTTCTTTTTAAAAGTAATTCTTAATTAATTTTTTTAAAGTAATAATATAATCAGTGCATTTTATTTTGTTGAGACATAGATGTGAACCTCTTCTAATAATTCTTTCTTTTTACATGAAAAATTTATTTTTTTTATAAATAATATGTAATTTTTTTTTAAAAAAATTTATAATATATTATTAGTTAAAAATGAGGCTCCTTAAATTTGGTGTTTAAGGAGGCCGTGTTTTTTTTTTTTTTTTTTTTTTTTTTTTTTTTTTTTTTTTTTTTTTAAGGTGGAGCCGCCCCTGCCTATAAGAGTGAACAAAAAAGTACCATCAAAGATCAATGTCACTCATATTAGCCATTGAATTAAAGAAAAAAAATCACGTGCCAGAAGTATATTAAATATACTCTTAAAGTTGCAAGAAGGATCAAATATATGCCGAATATGGATTTTATTTCAATAAAAAATATATATTTTTTAAAAAGCTTAAAGTCATCTTTTTCACTTAGCCATTATGTGCTATGTGCTGTCGATCTTGGGTTGATCATACTTCCCTTCCATTGCAAATTACTTCCATAATTCTTTTGTAAAACAACATATCTGGTGTATTCTTTTGTACAACAATAACATACTCAGTGTATTTCTATATAGTGGGGTTTCGGGAGAATAGAGTATATGCAGACTGTATCACTACCTCAGTACCTCAGGTGAAGTGGAGAGGTGGTTTTCGATAGACCCTCAGCTCCATAGTTCTTTTGTACACTAGAAAAATATTAGGATCAAATCAAATGTAGGCTAGGTACTATTATGGACTTGGATGCACTGTGTCTATATCAAATCAAATGTAGGCTAGGTACTATTATGGACTTGGATGCATTGTTTCCTTAGTATACCATGTGATTTTAGTAATGTATCATGTATGTATAATAATTTAAATATTCGTTATCACGCTTTAATGCTTCCAAACTCGATTGGGATGAGTCGATGGTGTGAAAATACGTTCTGATGTTGAATTCCAAAAATCTGCGAGAGGTTCCTCACTTCTTTGATCCTTCTTAGGACGGAGTGGTTCTATGTATTCTCTTATGAGAAATGATTGCTTTTTTTTGAACTGTTTTTGCTTAGAAGAATAACAATGAACACGAAGCTAATGAAGAAAATAATGAAATTTTCAGCGTCGCAACAGAAAATCACCTTGGATCACCTCGATAAGCTTTTCTTTTTTTTTTTTGCGAAAAATGGTCAAAAATTTCTCATTTGAAATTTGTCACTTTTAACATATATACTAGATTTGTCCCTTCTTTGCAAAGGCAATAGTCCTTTGTATAATGAAGTGAATCGTTGACCGACTCTATGCGATCAAGTCTAAGTCCTCTCGTTCAAGGATAATTGTTGACTAGTTGATCAGACCTCACTCTTTTGCGATCGTGTGTGAAGTCTAGTTGACTCGTATTCGCAACAAGTGGGTCCTGGAGTGCACAATCTCCTTGACTAGTCAATTTCCCCTTGTGATCATGATATTTTTTGGTATCGCGATCACCAAAAATCAAACACTCAAAAATAAAAGTCAAATACATCGACAGACCCCTCAACTTAGCACAATCTTTCACTTTGGCACCTAAGGTGAACATTGTTCATTTTAAGCACTTAAAGTAGCCATAAACTGTGTCACTTTGACACCTTTCATTGATTTGACAAAGTTGAGTGTATAACACTCGCTTTTAGGTGCATGATAACGTTATTTTAACTAATTTTTTATTTAATTTTATCATCTTCTTCCCTATTTTTTCATCTCACTAACTTCCACCATTTTTTTCAAGCTCAAACTACTTTAATGGTACACCCAAACTCCTCTATATCTTAGAGAATAATTTATTTGAATGTTTTTTTCATATCACTTCTAATAATATAATTTAAAAGGTGAAGAAAATAAAAATTTGTCTAAAAACTCAATCTCCATTAGTGGACCTCTTCTTTTTGTCATTTTGACCTAACTAATTAACCAGTAAATCATTCATTCAACTGATTGAGTTGATTTAGTTAGTGGTTCTAAATTCATTTTGCAAGTTATATGTAAATGAAGGAAAAAAGATGCTGGACATTTTGAGCTAATAGTGCCCTTATTTTTTTTGTTGATTATTTTCTAATCGAGCACAGGCCTCCTTCTCCATATTTTCTTAGTTAATTCGGGAATTTATTAATGTGGATCTATCATCCTTAAAGAATGAGGAGGCATGTTTATCATCCTTGAAAAATTCAACCTCCATTGATGGCGGTTAAGCTTCAAGAATGATTGAGTGGAAAAGATGAAGTCAAAGTACTTTTGTAATTATTTGATCAAAAATCACGTGTCATTAATTTATAGGATATCTTGTCATGTATTTTTTTTTTAAAAAGATAATTGTTGGTGCATATAATGATGTGGCGATTTAAAATGAGTTGACACAAATTAATTGGTTATTTAATCCATGTTGGAAGTGAGTGCAATTCACGCACTAGAGCTAATGCAAAAAGGTGCCAAGATGACACATTTTGTAGCTGCTTTAGGCGCTTCCACCTTAAGTGCCAAAGTGAAAGATCGTGCCAATTTGAGGGCTTGTCGATTGTTTGGCAAAAAATAAAATAAATCCACAACATCTATGTAGTGCAACATGTGATAAAACATCTTCCACCATGACCATTTCAACAAGCCCCAAAGGTTTATACAAATTTATCCAAAACATTAAGTTACAATTCTAATCACAATTAAGGAAATTGGGGTCGAGTTTTTACGATAACATTACCTAAACTTGACTCATTTTATTTATTGTATATTGATATACCTTTGGACCCCTAGATGATGATGTGACAAAGAGCATGAATATACACTTTTTAGGTGAGTGAAATTGAAAAAATATTCCAAAAATCAGCTTTTAAGTGGAATAATATTTTTTAACCGTTAATTTCAAGTCGTTACATACAATACTTTAGTTGTTCTACTTTATTTAATTTCTTACTCCCTCCGTTTCATTTTAATTGTCTTTTTTCTAAAAATATTTATTTCAATTTAGTTGTTCCATTGATGAAATCAAGAGAATTTTAATATGTTCTTCCAATAATACCCTTATCATTAAATGACTAAACAAGTTGTATATATTTAAATTTATATTTTCAAAGCACAATTAATAGGGCTAAATTGGCTAATATCACAACTTAATTTATTCTAACTACTTAAAATTTTGACCCTTTTAAATAATTACTTAAATTCCTTATTTGCTTTCTCTCTTTTAAAATATCAGAAACATCACAAAAGTAGAAAAGGCACCCTTCTTTCTCCCATAAAGATTAGCCTTTTTCCTTATTTACTGCTCCTTCTTTCATCTTCGACTTCTCTTTTAGATTTAAAATTTGTGAAAGAAATCTCTTGGCTTTTCTTTTTTTTCTTTTCAAGAAAACGATTTATCATTGATGCCGTCATTGATGGTGTTAAATCAAACGATTTATCATTGAAATTTGTGAGAGAAATTTCTTGACTTTTCTTCTTCCTTTTTCAAGAAAATGATTTATCATTAATGCCACCAACATCACGGCACCAACACCATCAATGACGGAAATCGATTCAGCTTTCGATACCGCCATTGATGGTGTTAAATCAAAGAAGAAATGTGGTTCTGCTTCTTTGAAAGAAAAGTTTGGTCCTTCAAAACGCAAAGTTGCTGAAAAAATTAAAAGAGACACACTCCAAAAGGTATTTTACATAAGTATCAGATTAAAAAATTCGTCAGATACATAACTTTTACTGTTGAGATACATAAATGACATCATTTTCATGGATAAGACATAATTTTAATTATGTATCTCTCTTCAGTCTAATTTCTGTATTATGTATGTCGATCAAATAGATTAAAAAATGAATTTATCTCAGTAATAAATTTTAAAGTTGAGATACCTAATTAACATTAATTCTATGCATGAAACATTATTTTAATTATGTATCTCTCTTTAATATTGAACAAAATTATGTATCTCCAACTAATAACTTCAAAAAATGGATATATCTTAGTCAATATGACTAGCTACTAACCAAGTAGATTACTAACTGCTCATTTTTTTATGTATATCAGTGCAAGGTATGCGTTACATTATCAAAGAAGTTTCACCACATTCGTTAAGATGTGACAGTTCTTGCAACACTAAATTCTAGAAGATTTTTTAAAAAATTTGAAAGACGAAGGTGTAAGACCCCGCATAGTTCCCTCATAATCTGAGCCTTAGAGCGTGTCAAGTGAAGCGTAATTTCGATCCTAAAAGATTGAGAAGTGACTTCCTAAGTGAGTATCATGTTAACTATATGAAATTTCTCTAATTTTGATTCTTTATTACATGGGAAATTTGATAAGCTTTCCGTCGATATAAGATTCACCCAAATCCGATACCCGGGTAAGAAGTTATGGCTAATTTAAGTCCTAGTCATAAAACAACGTCATTTTGGTGCTTGGCGTGTCGCGGAGAGGGTCTATTTGACAATTGTCAATTTCCAGTGGAACTCCGCGATAGTGGCGCATCGCGGAGGACCCCAATTTCCCAATAGTCAATTTCCAGTGGCCTGGAGCTATTATGATGAGTCGCACTGAAGTTTCAGGTCCCAACTAGTGGGACAACGCGATGGCTCCGCGTCGCGGTGACTACCAATTTCCCATTTATCAATTTTCAATGATCCACCGCGATAGTGGCGCGTCGCGGTGGCCCATAAAATTGGGTTCCCAGTTCTATTTTTTTCCAGCTTCGTTCAGAAGTTAAAAATGGCACTTTGGACTTTTTCCAAGCCTCTTAAACCGTGCAAACACCATATCAAAGTAATTTACAAGTATTCTATGAAATTTTTCTTAAGTTTTCTCTCAACAAAAACCCTAAGCATCCAAAACCTCTTCCAAGAATCTCAAGAATCCACCATAGATTTTCTAAATTGAGTCAAGATTCAAGGTTCCCAAGTCAAGGGCTTCAATAACCCTCATTCAAGAGTACGAATAGAGTTCCAAAAGCGAGAGTTCATCCAAGGCTTCTAATTCAAGGTATGCGGGATTTTGAACAAGAGTAATCCTTTCACCCTTGTGCCCAAAAGCTTATTTAAACTACAATTCTCTGCAATTTATGAGAATTTACATGAAATTTAATTGGAGTTTTTTTTCACCCATTGTTATTGGTTGCAAGGTTTTGATGTTTCCCTAGAATTGAGAGTCTAATGGCATGATTTTTACATGTTTTCTTGAGAAAGTGCAGCTGGGTCTATACCTCATGATTTTAATCCTTGAGAAGTTAATAGTTGAAATGTTTGAAACATTGAAGTATATGAGTATGTTGAGATTTTGAAATAAATTGCCGAAATTTCCAGATTTCCACATGAGCTATGATTCTATAAGCTATCTATTATGCTTTTGATGAGTTTTAACTTGAGATTGAATTATGCGTTATTAAGCCCTACTTGAGACTTGAGATTTTATGAACTTTTGTGCTATAAAAACCTATGATTTGAGTATTCTGAGATTGTTTATAAATATTTTGACCTAATGGTCATTGGGTTTTGAAATCCACTCTACTACGTGAGATTACAGATTTGATTATTAGGTTCTTATTGAACAATGAGATTATTCTAAAGTGGATTTTCATTAGATGAGTGAGATAAACTAAAGGGAGTAGTATTTAGCACCAAGCGGGTAAGTTACCACGGTTTCTTACCCCAAAACTACGTGCCACTGTAGGTTGGGCCTGAGACCTAGTTTATGGTTATCATCGGGCCTAATGCATAGTTGATATTGGGCCCAAGGCCGAGTTTATTTAGTGATCACTGGACCTAGGTTATACTCCCTGGCAAGAGTATGACGCCTCTCCCCAACATGAGGTCTCTTCTTTAGGAGGACAAAACGTAGGACTCCATGTAGCTCGCATGGTTTATGTCGTTTAAGAGAAACTCCCTAAACTATAGTATTTTCCATTGAGATAAGATATTTTACTTTAAAACTAAAATATTTTTTCTTGATATGAGTATTTTTCCCTAAAGCTTGAAATGAGATATTTTCCTAACGTGAACGAAATGCCTTCAAGTATGTTCCAAAGTTATATGATTTTGAATTCCAAGTATTTGAGTTCAAAAGAGTTATGAGTTCTTGAGAATTGAAGAAGTTTTACTCTCCATGATACATATGCATGAGTTGAAAGTATTGCTTAAAGTTTTCTTTAGCCTTGAGTAATAAGAATAAGAGAAGAGTACAAATTTCAAAGCTGAAAGTATAATGACTCACTAGATTGTGTTACATGTTCCATTTTACATGATTCATGAGCTTCGTATTTTATACTTATTCAAGCTATGTGAGTCATTACTTATTACATGCATGATTTGATTAAAGAGTATTGATGTTATTTTATATAAATGCATGCACCCCCACATATAATGTTGTCTTATAATGTAGGTTCAGGTGCTCAGTCCCAACCTCGTCAGTGTTTTCTGAGTACCTCTATCTAAATTCCTACAATGGTGAGTCCTCATGGTTCGAGGACCTGTATTCAGACATTTCCATATTTTGAGAGACTATGTTATTATTTCCAGTTCATTTCGAGTCAGTTGGGGACCTGTCCCAACGGCTCTCTAGTTCATGGATTAGTAGAGGCTTTGTTAGACTAGTTATAAGATTGTGGTTGTGTTGAGGTTTCCAGTATTATGGTTGTCTGGACCGAGTATTTTTCTCCGTATTTCCTTTCATATGATATGACTATGCTAGTGTTTGAATTATTTTATCTTGAAATGAGTGTTATTAGTAGAAACAAGCTCAAAGGGTTAGCTTGGGGCTACTTGTAACCTTAAGCACTGTGTGATATCTCGGGAGGCGATTTTGGGTCGTTACAAACTTGTTATCAAAGTCTAAGTTTTTTAAGGATTCCTAGGGAGTCTAACAAGCTACGTTAAGTAGATCTTGACCATCGGTGTGTAGCGCGCCACATATATAAGTAGGAGGCTACAAGATGTTTTAGGAAAAATTGTTTCTTTCTTTCAGATTCTATCGTGCCTATAGTTGTCCCTCTCATCTCATAATTTGTGCTCTTCTATTTCAGAAAATGCCTCTTCAAAGAGTGAATGCCCGCAGGAACGATGATGAGCAACCCCCACCTGTTGATCCTTTGAATGAGACTGTGTCTCATGCCGAGGTTTGGGCGGCCTTTGAGGCGTTATCCCAAGCTGTCACCTCTAATGTTTGTGCCAATAACCAGGCCACAGTTGCTAATCAGCAGGGAGGTGATATAGACGCAGCTAGAATCCATGATTTTATGCAGATGAATTCGCTAGAGTTTTATGGGTCGATGGCTGATGAGGACCCATAGTTGTACTTGGAGAAGGTGAGAAAGATCATGCAAGTGATGCATATTTCTAAGGAAAAAAGTGTTGAGTTGGCGTCTTACAGGTTAAAGGACATAGCTTATGACTGGGTTGTATCGTGGAGGAAGGGTAGAGGTAAGGATGTTGCTCGTTTGACTTGGCAGGTATTCCAAAATGCATTCTTAGACAAGTTCTTTCTGCTTGAGATAAGGGAGGCAAAGATTGAGGAGTTTATGAACTTGAGGCAGGGCTCTATGACTGTTAAGGAGTAATGCTTGAAGTTCAACCAGTTGACTAAGTATGCTTCTGATTTGATTTCTGACACCCGAGCTAATATGAGCAAGTTCATACCGGTGTTTCTGGGTTGGTACTAAAGAAGTATAGGACTGCGATGCTGCATAGAGATATGGATCTAGCTAGGTTGATGACGTATGCCCAGCAGATAGAGGCAGATAAGATTAGGGAGATAGATTGAGTAAGGGGTAACAAGAGAGCTAGATCTGAGCAGCATGAGTCTAGCCAACCTAGGTTCCATGGAGGGAACCGCCCTCAGTTTCAGAGGCGTCTATCTATGCAAGCGCCTTCATCAAATAGTGCTCCAGTTCCTAGAAGCAGGCAGGAGCAAGGGGACAAATCTTTTATGTTTAGGTCGCAGAACAGTATTGGTAACAGGCCCCGCTATCCTCCTTGTGCTAAGTGTGGTAAGGGTCATCTCGGGGAGTGTTTTATAGATATGAGGGGTTGTTTTGGTTGTGGCAAGCAGATCCAGAGACTTAGAGATTGTCCTCATGCTAGATAGCGGAACATAGATGCCCGAAATCAGGCACAGGCTACTAGTGCACTAGCTCCTGTACCCCATCCAGTCCCTGCTCAGGGCGCTTCATCTAGCACTGCTGCTGGTCAGCGCCAGAACAAATTCTATGCCTTACCATCCCATTAGGACCAAGAGTACTCTCCTGATGTTTTTACCGGTATGCTCCGTGTCTTTTGCTTTGATGTCTATGTATTGTTGGACCCCAGGTCAAGTCTCTCTTATGTGACCCCACTTGTAGCTGTGAATTTCAAAATGAGTCCCGAAAAGAATTCTGAGCCCTTCCTAGTTTCTACACTCGCAGGGGAGTCAGTTGTTGCTAAACAAATGTATAGAGATTGTACAGTTACTGTTCTTCCTAGAGTCATACTTGCTGATTTGATAGAGTTAGACAGGTAGATTTTGACCTTATTTTGGGTATGGATTGGCTTCATTCTTGTTATGCGTCTTGTCACACCCTTTTTTTAACTCCAAAAGGTCAGATTTTGATTTTCAGTTCGCAAGGGTTCTTACTATCAAAGTGACAAAATGAAAATTTGTTTCGAAAAAGAATTATTTACATTTTTTATTCAGAGTCGCCACTTGGCATAATCCGATGTGCCAAGTCACCTTTGGAAAATCCCTTTCAAAATGATTTGACTCTTTAAGACTTGTTTGAGAACAAAGATTCCGACTAAGGAATTCTGTTGACCAAGGAGAAGGTGTTAGCACCCATCGATTCGCTTGGTAGAGCGTATCAACTAATTTGACCCTACGAATGCACAAACCACACAAAAACACGTACAACAATCAAACAAACAAACAAAACAAAACAAGTCAAAAACATAGTGTACAGTCCAATTATACAGTCCCGAATAATGAAAAATGCGAAAATGTAAACCTATTCTATTCTAAACTATCCCTAAACTACTCCTGAACTAAACTCCACCCGAAACCTCGAGCCTTGGTCACGAACGTCCTCTAGGTACAAAATACTTCGGGGCATTCCCCGACAAATGAACACAAATACCTCGGGGCATTCCCCGGTCAAATGAATACATTTGAATTAAATAAGATAACTAGAAAAACGTTCAAAACACACATTTAGATATTCAATGCATTCAATCAACACATCACGCCTAAATTTTGCCTACGCGAACCTATATTGACTATCCATTTCAACATACCATAAATCTATCACATTCATGCTCATTTCGATTTAAACAACGATAAACCAAAGCTGAACTATATTCACTCTTTTATCAATTTTTCAATTCTCAGCCCCCAAATTCATTTTCAACCACATGATTAACCAATTTCGATGAAGAATCAACAAATCAATACCAACAATCATTCATGGTGATCCAAGATATATCACCATCACAAAACAAAATCTACACGTAATGAATTTAATAAGCAAAAATATCAAACAATTAGGGATTAATAGAGAACGAGATGAAAATTGGACCTTAATGTAGTTTTTCAATGGAAGTCGCTTTTCCAACTAAAACCACGACCAAAATCCAAAAATCAAACCTCAACATCGAATCTTAAATCGACGAAGCTACATCTCGGACTAGCCTTGGTATGAACCCGCATACTCGACCAAATCCCTAAAATCCAAACTAACCTGAACGATCCAACTGACCCATTTCAATTTTATCATTTTTCGATGAATGTTGGCTGGAATAAGTTGAAACGACTCAAATTTTGTGGATTCGATCACTGGTTCACTGTGTCCGGCAAGGAACTAATGTTTCCCGATGGGTTTGAAAGATGTGGGTCGGTTTTGATGTGTTTCCGACGGTGATGAGCCTTTTTTTGGTGACCTCCAGGCGAGGACTCGCCGGTCCACGATCTCTCTATCTGTTTCTCTTCTCTCCCTCATGATCTTTCTCTCTTCACTCATAATCTTTCTTTCTCTCATCTCCCTCACTCAATTCTCTCTTTCCATTTGGCTCTCTCTCTCTCCCCAATTGTGTGGTGTATGTGAGAAGTCGAGAGATGTTAAGAAGATGACTTCTGATGGTATTTTCCAGTGGAGTATATGTGTGTGTAGGTATTTGAGAGTGATGTTTTTTTTTTTTTTTGGAGAGTGTGATATGTGAGTGTATAAATTTCCCAAAGAAATGAAAAAGAAAATCCAAGGAGACCTGTGGGGTAGGGGTCAAAGGGGATGTGGGTATATTATATGGAAATTTCCAGGAAAGTTCCCTTATGCTTTTTTATTTTATTTTATTTTTTTATAGGTGTATGTATATATATTTTTTCCTTTGTGGGTAAGAAATGTGAGGAGGGAGAGTCACATGAGTGGGGTGAGGTAGGAGGGGATTAGGTGGTGAGGTGTTGTCTTTTAATTGGAGGGGTAGAGGTTAGGTGTCCATTTTTTCTTGGGTGGGTTGTTGGAATATTAGAATGAGATAAGTTTGCTATTTGGATAAAACAAAACAAAAACAAAAATAAATACATAAATAAGTAAAATATGAGGTGGTTATTTATTTTCTTGGGAAAAATTATAAAAATGGGGTTAAATTGTGTGATATATGAATAAGAAATATTTTTGACTGGATAAAGTTATGTGCCTACATCATGCCCCCTTTGAATGTAAACACCAAGTGTTTTCATACAAAGAAGTAAACAATGAAACAGAATTTTGTCCCGATCATTATTCGAAGAAAGCAATAGAAGAAAGAAGGGCAACCAAGTTTTGTCTTAGGAGACCCTACCTACCCAATTTATGAGGGAGTCAAGTGACAGGTATCTCAAAGGATTGAAAGAAGATGGACTATACCGAGTTGGAGAGTCGAGTGAGGTTCCATCGAGGTTTCGGTTCGCGGTTCTGTCATTACATCAAAATGAAAATTACAAGTTAACATATAAATCAAATTAGAAAATCCTATATATGCAGCTTTCCTTGTCTCTTGGCTCGAGTTTTATCACCCTATTCTTCAGGAGGGCTCCTAACTTTGTAATTTCTTTTGACTTGTTGCTTGGATTTCAATTTCTTCGCTTTGCTGCTAGACTTTCATTTATTCGCCCTGCTCTTTAGGCGGGTTTCTGGCTTGCCATTTTTGTCTTTCAATTTCATCACCCTGTTCTTCAGGCAGGTTCCTGGCTTGCAATTTCTTCAATTTCTCATTTCGTCACCCTGTTCTTCAGGCAGGCTCCTGACTTACAATTTTCTCACCCTGTTCTTCAGGCGGGCTCCTGAAACCAGAATCAAAACTAGAATGACAATTATCCCAAACAAAGATTATAATAAAGAAGGATTTCATCATTTTTTGAAAGTAATGTCCCATTTTCTCGGAGGGTCCTAAATAGAAAGTAAATTCCCATTTTTCGGGAGGATCCTGAACAGAAAGTAAAGTCCCATTCTTCAGGAGGGTCCTGTACATAAAGTAAAGTCCCATTATTCAGGAGGGCCCTGAACATAAAGTAAAGTCCCATTTTTCAGGAGGGTCCTGAACAGAAAGTAAAGTCCCATTTTTCAGGAGGGTCCTGAACAGAAAGTAAAATCTCATTCTTCAAGAGGGTCCTGAACATAAAGTAAAATCTCATTTTTTAGGAGGGTCCTGAACAAAAAGTAAAGTCCCATTTTTCAGGAGGTCCTGAACAGAAAGTAAAGTCTCATTTTTTAGGAGGGTCCTGAACAAAAAGTAAAATCCCAGATATGCCTTCCCAACGGTAGCTGAACTTTCTGAAAAAATATTTGCCCCTATTTCATCAAAGACAATTTTGTCAGTTAAAAACTTAGTGGTGGTTTGCAGCACTTTGGCTTTCCAGACATCTGCTGCAACACTTATTTCTTTCATCTTTGTTTCAGATTGTTGATATTTGCCTCTGTCTTTTCGCGTCATTGACCCGGATTCAGATTGAGGTAAATGATTTCTGACTGAAACAATGAATTTCCATTTTACCATGCCTCTGAGATATGCCCTTTTCAAATCTGAATACTTCCACGAATCCGGTAGCCTGTCGATTGATAGACTTTCTTTGCTTTGTGTTGAATTGCGATCATATTTCTTTCATGTGCTGGTCCTTGGCTTTTCCTCATACAATTGGAAGGACTAGTAGCAAGTTTTGAAATCCTTTCTCGCTTGTTTTGACACAGACTTGACTTAAAGTGTAAAGAAATGACGATGAATTTTATTTTGATAAATGACATAAAAATACAAAAATATGAACATGTAAATGAAAGAAAAGGGCAATGCCCCTTATTCCAAAAAAGAAAACTTATCTGAATACGACAACCAACTCCAATGACTATGACATGCATTTTGGATTAAGCTGCCTGATCTTCCTATCCAAACTTTCCATTTGTTGTTGAGTTCATGCCTTTGCCGCTGAGCTTCTTCTTCAAATCCATTGGACTCATAAATCTCATTGAATTGACGACATCTTAAAAGACTTTCGCCAATAAATCTCTTTTCTTTTCACTTTTCTCTCAAACTCGCCATCGCCTTACGGTGCCCATAAGGGTTTTCACCAATAAGAATCTCTCATTTTTATTTCTCTCGACTCACCATCGCCTTATGGTTCCCGTGAGGGTTTCACTAATAAGACTCTCTCATTTTTATTTATTTCTTGATTTCTTATGCTGAGGAAGACAAGTAGTACCCCATAATGTATCATCATATCCATTGCATGCTTAGCCTTAACATTATCAAAGATTGATCTGAAGGACTTTCTTTGGTTGTAACTTGACTTTTGGATAAGGTTAGAAAAGGATGGCATGAGGCTCAAATGATACTTGAAGTGGGGGTGGGGCTTACAACTTTTGGAATCGACTCAAACAACACATTAACTCATGCCCCAGTTTTTGTTGACTGGGTGACTCTAAAATCTTTATTTGGTTGGACCAAGCCCTGAATAGGTCAGCCTACGTATCTCACTTCCAAGAGAGGAGAATCAGGTCACACGTAGTTCCATCAGCTTGTTCTTTGTTTTGATCTAATTTTTTTTTCTTTTTTTTCATGTTTCTCTCTTTTATTGACATTTTTTTACTCCATTTTTATTCCAAAAGAGGGATATGAAAGAAAATAGAACTAAAATCAAATGAGGTAAACAAAGGATGACACAATATTTGGATAGCAGAATTAAATGTCTTCATCATATCAATCTTAAAAATGAAAGTACTAAACATGCAACAGAAATAACAAAGGATAAAATATCATACATAATACCTTTTGACCGCATCAGCATTGATAGCCATTTCTGCTATTTTGCCTTCAATATTTGTCAAATATAAGGCTCCATTGGGCAACACTTTCTTCACAATTAAAGGACCTTGCCAGTTTGGGGAGAACTTGCCTTTAGCTTCAACCTGATGAGGAAGGATATGCTTTAATACTAACTGACCAACTTCAAAATGCCTGGGGCATACCTTTTTGTTATACGCTCGAGCCATTCTCTTATGATACAATTGGCCATGACATACCGACGTCAGTCTTTTTTCATCAATCAAGCTCAACAGTTCCAATCGGGTTTTGACCCACTCAACATCATCAATCTCTGCTTCCACAATAACTCAAAGAGAGGGAATTTCAACTTCTTTGGGAGTAACTGTGTCTGTCCCATATACCAACAAACATAGAGTTGCTTTTGTTGAAGAGCGAACAGTAGTACGATAACCTAGAAATGCAAACAATAACTTCTCAAGCCATTGTCTAGACCCTTGTACCATTTTTCGCAGTATCTTCTTGATATTCTTATTGGCAGCTTCCACAACACCATTAGTTTTTGAATGATATGGAGTGGAATTGCGATGTGCGATCTTAAACTGTTGACACACTTCTTGCATCAAATGACTATTAAGATTGGCAGCATTGTCTGTAATGATCATCTTTGGAATTCCAAACCTACAAATGATATTGGCATGAACAAAATTTACCACCGCTTTCTTTGTTACTGACTTGAAAGTTACTGCTTATACCCACTTTGTGAAGTAATCAATGGCCACTAGAATGAATCTATGCCTATTTGATGCTTTTGGCTCAATAGGTCCAATCACGTCCATTCCCCAGGCTCCGAAAGGCCATGGAGCAACCATTGCGTGCACTCAGTAGGAGGAGAATGTATCAGATCATCGTGTACCTGACATTGATGACACTTTCAAAAAAATCGAATAGAATCTCTCTTTATAGTAAGCCAGTAATAACCTACTCTGAGAATCTTCTTTGACAAAACATAACTGTTTATATGAGGCCTGCATACTCCGGAGTGAACTTCAACCGTGATTGCCGAAGCTTCTTTTGCATCTACACACCTCAAAAGTCCCAGATAAGACTCCCCTGCTTTAGAAAAATCCACTGGCCAAATGCCTAATAGTCCTTTTTTGATCATTGGTGGAATGTGCTGGGTATTCTCTTGACTGGATGTATTGCTTGATATAAAAGAACCAAGGTTTGCCATCGATCTCTTCTTCAACTAAATTATAATAAGCATATTGATCATAACTCTGTATATGCACTGAATTGATGTAGCCCTTATCAGGATGTTGGAGCATTGAAGACAAAGTGGCCAAAGCATCAATAATCTTATTGCGAATTCTTGGAATATGCCTAAACTTCAAAGACACAAACCGTTGACATAGATCTTTCAACCATTATCAATACAGTATTAGATTTAAATTTCATGTCTCCTAATCACCTTGAATCTGATGGACGAACAAATCTGAATCCCCCAACACTAATAGTTCCTGGATTCCCATATCAATAGCTAGCCTCAAACCCATAATGCAAGCTTCATATTCTGCTATGTTATTGGTACAATAAAATCAAAGTTGTGCTGTTACCAAAAAATGTTGCCCCACCTCAGAGATAAGAAATGCACCTATTTCGACTCCTTTCATGTTAACGGCTCCATCAAAGAATAGCTTCCAATCTGGATCAACATCTATAATGACTTCATCGACACACAATACCTCTTCATCAGAAAAATAAGTCTTTAATGGCTCATACTCTTTATCAATGGGATTCTCATCAAGATGATTTGCTAAGGCTTGGGCTTTCATGGCGGTTCGAGTCACATATACAATATCGAACTCGGTAAGCAATATTTGCCACTTTACTAATCGACCCATTGGCATAGGCTTCTAAAATATATACTTCAATGAATCCATGCAAAAGATGAGATAAGTAGTATAGGACGAAAGATAATGCTTCAACTTCTGTGCTACCCAAGTCAGGGCACAACATGTCCTTTCAAGAAGAGTGTACTTGGCTTCATATGTTGTGAACTTCTTGCTAAGGTAATAAATAGCTTGCTCCCTTTGCCTGTGACATCATACTGACCCAAGTCACAACCGAAGGAATTGTCTACGATTGATAAATATAAGATCAAAGGCCTACCAGGCTCCGATGGTACCAGTACGGGCGGATTTGACAAATATCTTTTGATTTTATCAATGTTTCCTGACATTCTTCAGTCCACTCAACAACAACACCCTTCTTTAGCAACTTGAAAATGGGCTCACAAGTAGTTGTGAGTTGAGCAATGAACTTACTGATGTAGTTCATCCTGCCAAGAAAACTCATCACCTCTATTTTGTTCTTAGGCGACGACAGATCCTGGATGGCTTTGATCTTTATAGGGCCCAATTCGATACCACGACGACTGACTACAAACCCCAACAGCTTTCCAAATGGAACTCCAAATACATATTTTGCCGAGTTGAGCTTGAAATTATACCTGCGAAGCCTTTCAAAGAACTTTCTTAAATCTTTAACATGGTCAGCCTAACTTTTTGATTTAATAATCATATCATCTACATAGAATTCAATCTCCTTATACATCATATCATGAAACATAGTGGTCATGGACCTCATGTATGCTGCTCCAGCATTCTTCAAACCGAAAGGCATTACTTGATAACAATAAGTTCCCCATGGTGTGATAAAAGACGTCTTCTCTATGTCTTCATCATCCATAATAATCTGGTGGTATCTCATATAGCAATCCACAAAAGAAGCAACCTCATGTTTAGCACAGTTGTCCAGCAAAATATGGATGTTGGGTAATAGAAAATCATCCTTTGGACTTGCTCTGTTCAAATCACGGTAATCAACACATACTCGAATTTTGCCATCTTTCTTTGAGACAGGTACAACATTGGATAACCACGTAGGATAATGAGCCACTTAAATGACTTTGGCTTCAAGTTGTTTCATGATTTCCTCTTTGATTTTGATACTTACATCAGTTTAAAACTTCCTTAACTTCTGTTTCATAGGGGGGAAGGCAGGATCAGTTGGCAATTTATGAACCACTAATTAAGTGCTTAAACCAGGCATATCATCATAAGACCATACAAAAATATCCTTATAATTAATTAATGCTTGGATCATTCCATCTTTTAGCTTTGGCAAAGCATGTACACTGATTTTAGTTTTCCTAACATCTTATTGATTCCCTAGATTAATTTAACACCCGTATTCAAGTACATATATTGGCGTATTCAAGTACGTGTATTGGTCTTATTTATATGGAATTATTTTTTTTATTTTATTTATACCGAAATTTGTCTGTCGATGGTTCCATGCGAAGGTTATTGAATAAGCTTTCCAACGATATAAAGATTTGCAAAAACGGATAGGTTTCGGATATAATTGAGCACGTTCGAAACTATAAAACGGTGGCCGAGATATTGGGAATAGTAAATGTGCAGGAAAATTTCCTGCACACAAACTACTGAGGCCAGCCAATTTTTTGAGTCAACTTTGAACAATCATAACTCTCTTAATATAATGAACTAAGAGAGCTACAACCTATGATAAGAAAGATCTTTGAGTCTTCTTTCCAATGCAATTGGTTTCATCCAAATCCAATGTCTGAGTAAGGAGTTATACTCGTTTTACTTCAGCCTCTCAAAATAGATTTTTAGGGTCAACTTCAAACGACCATAACTCCTTGTACAGGACGAAATGGGTGGCATACTTTATATGAAATGAAAGCCCTTTGAATTATGTTTCCAACGATACCAATTTCACCCAAATCTGATATTGTAGCAAAGCGTTATGGTTGATCTACTTTAGCTTATCAAAACAGTCCACCAAAGGATAGATTTGACATTATTTAAATTTTAAAGGCACTTTGGTCATTCCCTATGATATTATGGACGGGAATATGTGTATATATACATGTATATGAGTTCAAAAACTCATTTTCATCATCAATCATTGAGAAAGAACAAACCCTAGCCAAATTTGACCTTTAAATTACTTTTGATTCAACCGTAGAAATTCCAAAGTAATCCGATAATTGCATTTGTCATCTCGAGAGCTTCGAACGACACCTATTATTTGTGCAAACAGGATTGCATAATCAAGAGGTGAATTCTAAGGTATGAATATTGTTTGCCTCTATTCTCTTCCATATGTATATGTGTGATAGAGGATTATATGTATTGGTTTTATTAAAAAGTGATGGAAATAGGGTTATGGACTATTTCGCATGGTTTGGTTGTATTGGACTGTGGAAGGTGGATATGGTAATTGAGTTATGGAAGGTGGATATGGTAATATACTATTGAATTGATGATTATTTATGTCTATGACTCAATTTGGTTTAATGGATTGGTTGGAAGTATAAATGAATCCAAACTTAATATTGGAGGATGTTGTATGAATATGCATGGCATGTGAATGTAATTGGAGTATAAGAGGGTTAAAGTGAAACCCTTTATGGTGTAATTAAGGTTTACTACTTAACCACTAGTTTGGTGAATTCAAATAATTGAATTATGACATTTGGTCGCTAATACTAGATTGCTATATATGTTCATTGTAGATAAGTAATCCGAAAAGATGAGAAGTCCATTTGGGACTAGTATTGAAGGTTGACAGTCAGGTATGTAAAGCATACTCTATACCATATCTTTGGCATGAAAGTGAACAATTGTTTTATTAAGAAAGTTTCCAAAGTTATTCAGTAACATGTGATCCATAATGATTTTGTATGATGTCCTACGTTACCAATGAACTTGTTTTCACCCTACAAGATGTCAAGACATTCCAATACTTACTTGTTTCCCAAATCTTACATATTTATTGCACTAATGAATGTCAGAAGGTATCCGGTTACTCGAACAAGATCCATGTGCTATTAATGACTCCAAAACGTTTCATTGATATACCAATAAGTTCCTACTTCATTGTTATGGCATTGATGACTCCAAAACACTTTATTGATGTGCCAATGAGTTCTTACTTCATTGTTATTGCATTGATGGTCTATTTATATGTCTCTTATTGATGTATCATTGTTTCAAAGTATCAAAAATGTGGTGGCGACCGAAATAACAATCTCAAAGATTAATTGAACTAAGTGATGGAAGTTCTTTCTAATCGAGTGGTATCCTAGGGGCATAAGCCTATCATGGGTCGATCCCTATTTATGTGTTTATAGGTGGTATCCCAGGGGCATAAGCCTAGCATGGGTCGATCCTAGTTGATATGTACTGGAGGCAGCCTAATGGTCACAGTACAGTACAGTAATGATTACAAACATGATAAGAACGAAGGTAAAGTGATTGAATAAATACAATGTACAGGTTGTCACAAGTTCTAGTAAGTGTGGTCCACTCCTATTACGATTTATTCACTTGTTTATAGTTTCTATTGAGCTCCTATATCATATGTGATTATCTACAGCTTTACATACTCAGTACATATTTCGTATTGACGTCCTCCACGGGGGACCTGCATTTCATGCTGCAGGCACAGGTACCTTAGCTCATACACCACACAAGTAGGAGTCAGGATACCCAGCTGCTTTTGGTGAGCTCTAGTTTACTTCGGGGCTTTCCGTGTTATATCCAGTCACTTTTGGTATTGTATAGAAGTTAGTTATATGGCGGGGTGTGTCCCGACCTTAGTTAAACTCTGTGTATTGTCTAGAGGCTTGTAGACCTAATGTACAGTCAAGGTGGTATTTTGTTAATAAACGTGATGGATCCAACGGTCAAGTATTGTATATACATATATATGTGTGCTCGAGCTTATACAGGTGATTATTTCCTTTTATATGCGACATGATGCTGTCCGAATTTTGGGTTGTCATAGAGGTATGCATGGGAAGTATAAGGTTATGAGCTGGTTCTCCCGAGCTTCCTCGTTTACGGGTGCCAGTCCGCCCCAATAGGATTTGAGGCGTGATAATTAATTGGCTCAGTTTCATTCAAATTAGGATTCGACTTGTCTTGAAATTGTTCCAACTCTTTGCTTATTTCTTCTAGTGCCTCTTCTTTATCATATTCCCCCTCTTGCTTCATTATATCTTGATTAGTTTGGATTTTAAGATCAAGATGAAAATTCCGCATACATGTCATGTCATTAGAGTCAGCATAAAGAGAATTGTATAAAGAAAAGACAACAAAATACATTAGACACAAATAAAAGGGACATTGTATTTCATTAAAAGGGAAAGATATGAGGGTTTAAACACAAACAACAGAATATACACAAGCTAAATTATGAGTTACAACCCTGGAATAACTTGAAAAACTGAAAGAAAAATAAAATGAACTACCAAAACTCCCTCCTGACGGGGAGAGGAGTGAATTCCCAATTGTTGAGATGGACAGCTGGGCCTATGAACTGCACATCTGCCTTACTTGTACCTTCTCCTACTTCAACCATGTCAACTTCAATCAATAGGTTCTAGAAGTCATCAACCAATTTAGCTTCAAATTTTACATGCTTCATGACGCCGCTCTTAACAAATGACTTACTGAGTAGTGGCACGGGGCGAGGGAGTGACCATATTTCTTTCTTCCTTTCCTTGGCCTTCTTCAGATCGTCAGCCGTAGGTCCAAAACCCAAACCAAAAGTGTCCATGTTCTCCCTCGGACATATGGGACGAACTATACCGTGAAGAGACACTCCCAAACCCCTTCCTAGCTTGAATCCATATTTTAACATTTCATTTATCATCATGATAGAAGCGGGAGACAATTGTGGCCCTGGAATAACCTGTCCTTCAAAGATACAATTCACTGATACTGTATCAAAAGTTTGATAGAAAAATGTCTCCTCTATATTATTTTCTTCAATTAGGGACAAGGGAGAATATTTGTAGGAGGACAAATACCCTTCACCATGAATAACCACTTCTTGCCCATCATGCTCAAACTTGATCATTTGGTGCAATGTAGACGCAACCGCCTTGGCCTTGTGGATCCACAATTTTCCTAACAACAGATTGTAAGAGGAGTCGATATTCAATACTTGAAACTCTATGGTGAACTCAACATAACCTATAATCAACATTAGTTCTATTTCACTAATGGAGTTTGATTTTGCTCCATCGAAAGCCCTTACACATACATTGTTGGGCCTGATCCTCTCAACACCATTGTTCAACTTTTGCAAAGTGGAAATAGGGAAAATATTTATGCCAGAACCTCCATCAATCATGACATGAGTGATGTAGAAATCTTCACACTTCACAGTAATGTAAAGACATTGATTATGCCCCGTACCTTCAACTGGCAATTCGTTATTAGAGAAGCTGATTCGATTTACTTCAAAGATTTTTCCGACCATTTTCTCAAGATGATTTACTGTAATCTCCCTAGGAATGTATGCTTCATTTAATACCTTCAGTACAATGTCACGATGTTCCTTGGAATAGAGAAACAAAGATAAGAGGGAAATTTGAGCAGAGGTCTTCTTCAACTGATCTATTATTGAATACTCTAGCAATTTTATCCTTTTCAAAAATTCTTCGGCTTCTTATTCGGTGACATGCTTTTGGAGAGACGAAGGCCCACTCACCATTGGCTTGGGCTTTCTCAAACCTTCAGGCATGAAACATCTTCCATCTGAGTCAGACCCCCTACCTCATCTACTTCTTCCTTGACTTTCTTCCCCTTATAAGTTATCACAGTCCACTTATAGTTCTAGGGGACCTTTTTTGTATCAACTATTGGAGGTTGGGTTGTCGGTTTGATGATAATAGGAGCCACGAGTACTCCTTTACTGTTAAAATAGGCTTACTCAGATTTTCTACTACCGTCAACTTAGGTTTGTCCTAACTTAGACCAATATCTTTTCTGGCTCCTTGCACCGTGATCACGGGTTTCTTTATGCTTTATTGGACTTTGTCTTCTCTCATTCCTTCTTGTCTTAATGACATTACTTTTAATGAATCTACCACATTTACCGATTTATCCTCATTGGTCTGTATTCTGATAATAGGCTTATAACACATCGACGACTTTTTGCAATCGTATATCAACTCCAACATATTGGTTTTAGCATGGGTTGGAAATGGATTCTGGTTAATATTTGGAACTTTCGAGGCCTGAACCAGAATTTAATTGCATTAATTAAATCTTGGAAAGCTCCCTTCAAATGCCAGTATTTCTTGATATTATGCCCCGGTATGTCAGAACAATACGTACATCTTAACGAATAATCAAGGTTTCTCGGAGGTGGATTCGAAAACCTTTCTTGAATTAGGCTCAAGACCTTAAACTTTCTCAACCTATCAAACAAACTAGCATATGACTCCCCGAGTTTGACCGTTTTTTTTTTTATACTCAGGCCTAGGTTGGAAACCGGGTCTAGAGGGGTTTTGGTAATTTGATGGAGATAAAAGATGATTTTGAGGAGCTTGCACATGCCATTATGGGTAAAAAGGGGTTTGAGTATATGGCTGTGCGCTATATACTGGGTACGGGGGTGGTGGAATAGAATATAGTGGATTATACGGGGGATAGTAATGATGGGGAGGAATATATGGAGCTTGGACATAAGCTTGAGCTTGGGGTTGGTGATAGGGGCGAGGCGGTCTTTTAGGATAGGAATGGGATCCAGATACAATGGTCGCCACGTTCTCTTTCTTCTTCTTACCTCCGAACGCTCCAGAGCCATTTTGAATTGATTGGGTGGTGGCTTTTAATGTGGCAAAACTGACTATTTGGCCGGTTTTGATTCCGTCCTCTATTATATCTCCCATTTTGAGGACTTCAATAAAAGACTTTCCCATTGCCGAAAGTAAATGTTGAAAATAGGTCTCATCTTGTGCTTGAATGAAGACCTCTACCAACTTACTCTCCTTCATTGGAGGTTTTACCCTTGCGTCCTGTTCACGCCATCTTATCGTGTATTCCTGAAAGCCTTCAGTACTTTTCTTCTTTATTTTTACTAGGGATTTATCATTAGGAACTAGATCGACGTTATATTGAAAATGTTGCACAAATTCATTAGCTAGGTTATCCCAGTTGTTCCAATTGTCAATATCCTGATCGACGAACCATTCTGAAGCCATAAATAACTCTTCTCTTCCCCCTGCAACCATCAATTGGTTGTAATAACGTCTTAATTGCACCACGGGATCACCGTACTCCACGTATTTCTCAAACTTGGGCATTTTAAAGCCCAGGGGGAGGTTAATGTCTAGGAACATGCAATGATCTTTATAGGCAACGCTCTTATAACCTCCGACTCCCTACAAATTACTCATGGCCTGTTCTAAACTCTTCAACTTCCGTGCCATGGCTTCTTGTTCCTCTATTGCAACAGGCTTCTCCTTATCAAATAGAAACGCAGGTGGCTGAGTATACCCATACGGTTAATTCATCTTCAAAGTAGTTTTTGGGACATAATACTGATTATCTGAAACCTTTAATATTGGCTCACTAGCAGACCGAGGGAGTACCATTGTCGAATGCACAATATAGATAGGAGCTTCAGGTAGTGGCAGAGCCATGAACACAGGCTCTGCTGGTGGTGTCGGCTGAGTCGCGGGCCTTGGTTGAGGAACTGTCAGGGGCATGCTAGAAGTGCCAGGGTAATATTGTTGTGAAGTGAATCCTGGTGCATGCTCCGATGACTCAATGGCAATAGAGAATTGCACCTGAGAGAGCGGTGGGCAATTGGGGATGTTCCCAAGATCTTCAGGGAGTGAAGAAGGAGGCATGCCACTAGCCCATGTTCGGTGTAGATCTAGCAATTTTTGTCTAAGTCTTAATACCTCATCATTGCGTTCTGAACTTTCTTCCCTGGGATCTTGATCTGGGTCAATGAGTTAATTTTCAATATCCCTACTAGCCATGGCAAGCTTCGCTTTTGATCTAGTGGAGTACGGGTGACTAGCCAGAGTGCTACAAACCAACCACTTATCTGAAAGAACATGCTTATCAAAGACAAAACCCGTTAGGATTAGGTCACACAACAAGCATGGGAATCACATTTGTAAAATTGTCCTAGATTCCTGCATATTTCTACCAACCTTTGAGGGTAGCAAGGTCATTTTAACATCATCCCAATCTTTTTCCTACACCCATTTTCTTGTTTAATCCAATCACACCTCTTTTTTTTCTTCTCGTCGTCACATCTCTCGCATTAGTCCCTTTTTATCCTTTTTTCCCTTCTCTCATTATTCTTTGTTTCTTTTTCTCTCTGGCTGTCTCTCTTTTTATCATTCTTTATGGCTTTTGTTTTTTCTTAAATTAAAAGAAAAATAATGAAAAAACAAGAAACAAAATGATTAGATCGAACCCAAAGTAGGTTGCCTACGTATCATGTTGTACATAAATCAAATCTTGCGTATTTTGAGAAGCGCATGCATAACTATCACAAAGTTGAAGTTATTTTTTTTTCACAAAAGAAAGAACAACGCAATGTCACAACATTTCATAAAAAGACAACTAAAATCAAATTCAAATTTAAGGCAACCTTAACACTAATCAACAAAGACTAAACAACACTCCAGACCCACAGGAAAACATGCGTGACAGTCTTAACGAAGACCCTAAGGTTAAAACATACTCAACACGAACTCAACAAAGACACAACAATACAATGACAGAAAAATAAAGGACTCAAACTAAGAGAAGAAGTGCCTCTTCAAACTGCTGCGTCGCGTGGCGACCCTGACTGAGATGGACCTGTCTGTGAAATTCTCGCCTTACCAGTCAAATTTTGCAACATACCCTGCAATGACACCTTGATATTCGGGTTAAAGCTCCTAGCACGTGTTGCTTCCTCTTGGAGAGTGCAGCTGAAAAGAATGTTCTGATACCCTTCCATAGTTGTGAGCAACCCTGATAATTGAAATCTCAATGTCTCTACCTTGGCTCCCGCACTTTCATCTTGACGGTCATCAACTATACATTCTTCCTGTATTCTCCCTCTAAGTTATGCTGGTAATGGCCTACTAACACCCCGAGGAATGGATTGTAGCCAATTTCCATATCTTGGAGTGTATCCTGGATTATCTAAACCTTCCTTGAGGGTATTCATGCCCTGCCACATTGCGTTATCCCAGAGTTTCTGGTATTTAATCTCATCCATAGCTTGGTCTCTAAAATACTCAACATACTTTTGGAGGTCCATTATCGGTGAAACATCTTGCAATCTGCCCAAATGATGCATTCCCCTAAGAGGAGTGTATGGTCGAGTACAATTAAGGCCCAACAGAACTAGAAGGAGTGGCATACTACATCCGACCAAGATTGTTTTCGGGTGAAGCCAAAAATAGGTCCACAGAAATTGTCATCTATTTTTGATTTGAGAAATTCAATCCAAGCCTCGACTCCTACTGGCAATGAGAATTTGTCAAAGCACATTCTTTCTGCCATAGCTTTCACTCGATCGGAGAGGCAACGGTCAATGACATCTGATATTATCGAAAACGGAGCATGGCAATGCTCCATCATTCATAGTTGTAACACTAGATTACTTTCTTCAAAGAACCGCATCCCTCCTTTTATTTCAGTTAGGGTCTTATATATCTCTACTAAAATCATAGCGCTAGAGTAACCTTGCCCCCTTGATCCTTATGAAATAAGGCCATCACTACAGATTGCAACTGAGTATTAATACGTCTTTCGTCTTGTGGAAACACTAAAGTGCATAACTAAGCAAGAACAAAGATTTCAAGATGCTTTTTTTCCCATTTCTTCTTAGTTATATGAAATTCATCCCAAAAATAATCAAAACCTCCCAATGATCCGAATCGAGCGAACAAGTAATCTAGGGAAATCCATGATTGATTAAGACATCCCAAAAGCATATTCTTAATCTTTAAACCACAATGCTGAAGAAAGCTCGAGCCAGTATGATTGCGGGCTCGGATCATCTTTAGACCGCTATAAGACAATCAATGTAAACTGGATATTTCCGCCAGAGTAGGCGTTATCTCACATTTTCCAAACCTAAACACCAAACTACTAGGATCCCAGAAAGTTAACACTGCCTCTATCAGATCTGGACGGGGAGTAAGACGTAAGAGGGCTGTAAGATTACCCAATACTATCTATAGCTTGTGCTGCTCAGCGTAGGTGAACGTACCCCACCATTTGACTAGCTTTTTAGGGACCTTAAAAACTATTCGAACTCTAGACCTCGTGGTTGGGTCCATCCTGAAATAACACATAGGTCATTAACTTAACAAACAATTCAATTAGAGCAAAAGATTTACAACCCTTGGGACTTTAACACAGACATATGTCGAAGGGACAGACCATTTATGACTCCAAAGCATCGAATAGTACTGCCGAATGAAATCAACCTACTTGGCAAGGACCAGTTAACAACACTAGATTATAAGGAGAAAGACCCTGGGCTAAGATCAAGATAAAGACCAAATATAAAAGATTACCGAACCCACCGAGGGTTGCCTACGTATCTCACCTAGAGGGGAGGGAATCAGGCATGCGTAGTTCATTAAGATTGGACAATTAATGATTAACTAACAGACTGACCCTAACTTAAGAGACGCAACCAAAGACAGACGAATAAAATCTTTTTGGGTTTTTAATTAGACACTTCAAATAAAACTGACACCAATAATTATGAAGGAAAAATCTTTTTGGCATTTTCGATATATGAAATGAACAAAACTTCTACCATTTTTTTTCATTTTCTTTCATAAAATTCCTAAAAATCTTTTTTTTTTGAAAATTTTGAATTATGAATTTTTGCTAAAGAAACAAAGAAAAATCTTTTTGATGTTTTTGTTTTTGGACAAATGAGTGCGAAAGATAAAGATAAAATAAAAAATCTTTTTGAATTTTAAAAAACAAAGGCCATAAAGAACTCTAAAACTACGAAACTCACTTTTTTTGATTTATTTTTCTTTTTTCTTTTTTTTTCTTCAACATTTAATACTCTACACACTTTACTTCTATCACATGCTTTTCTAAAATCAGTCCGTCAAATGACCACGTTACCCTCAGAGATGCAACATTTAGTACGTAGAGATGCCTTAGAGGTGAGTCTCCTATAAAGGGCCACACGGGTCCCGCTAGGTCTTAATATGATGCAAATAAGTATGTCCTAAAGGCTGACCTATGTTGGGTTCACTAATAAGGCTGTTCGGGGGTGCGTATGATCGATAGTGGCTGTGAGAGCTTTCCACTCACTCCATAACACCGACAGCTCCCCCTCCTAAGATAAGGGTAAGTCAACTAGAGATTGTGTACAACACATGTACTACAGACTTGTTGTAGAAAGAATGACTCGGGTTATGCACATGATGCCAGATATAAAACGGTAACACATTAGGTAAAAACTGTAAACAAAGAGCACATAGGCACTCAACAATGATAAAACAATAACACAAAACAACACAAACAATGTCTATACACCCATAATGGCAAAGAAAGCCGATACAACTTCAAAAATAAGCTCGAATTCTGAATTCTCTTTCCCAGCAGAGTCGCCAGAGTTGTCACACCCCTTTTTTAATTCCAAAAGATCATATTTTGATTTTAAGTTTGAAAGGATTTTTATTATCAAAGAGACAAAATGAAAATTTATTTCAAAAAAAGATTATTTATATTTTTTATTCAGAGTCGCCACTTGGCATATTCCGGTGTGCCAATTCACCTTTGGAAAATCCTTTTCAAAATGATTTGACTCTTTAAGATTGGTTTGCGAACAGAGATTCCGACAAAGAAATTTTGTTGACTGAGGGAAAGATGTTAGGCACCCATCGATCCCGTGGTTTGACCACGGTCGCTTGGTAGAGCGTATCGGCTAATTTGACACTATGAATGCACAATCCACACAAAAACACATAAAACAATCAAACAAACAAACAAAACAAAACAAGTCAAAAATATTGTGTACAGTCCAATTATACAACCCTGAATAATGAACAATGCGAAAATGTAAACCTTTTCTATTCTAAACTATCCCTAAACTACTCCTGAACTAAACTTCACCCGAAGCCTTGGGCCTTGGTCACGAACATCCTCTGGGTACAAAATACTTTGGGGCATTCCTCGGCAAATAAAACAAATACCTCGGAGAATTCCCTGGCCAAATGAATACATCTAAATTAAATAAGATAACTAGAAAAACATTCAAAACACACATTTAGATATTCAATACATTCAATCAACACATCACGCCTAAATTTTGCCTACCTGAACCTATATTGACTATCCATTTCAAAATATCATAAATCTATCACATTTATGCTTATTCCAATTTAAACAACGATAAACCAAAGCTGAACTATATTCCCTCTTTTATCAATTTTTCAACTCTCAGCCCCCAAATTCATTTTCAACTACATGATTAACCAATTTCGATGAAGAATCAACAAATCGATATCAACAATTATTCACGGTGATCCAAGATATATCACCATCACAAAACAAAATCCACACGTAATGAATTTAACAAGCAAAAATATCAAACAATTAGGGATTAATAGAGAACGAGATGGAAATTGGACCTTAATGTCATTTTTCAATTGAAGTCACTTTTCTGACTAGAACCATGACCAAAATCCAAAAATCAAACCTCAACATCGAATCTTAAATCGACGAAGCTACATCTCGGACTAGCCTCGGTATGAACCCGCATACTCGACCAAATCCCTAAAATCAGAACTAACCCATATGATCCAAATGACCTATTTTAATTTTTAATGTTTTCTGATGAATGTCGGCTGGAATAAGCTGAAACGGCTCAAATTTTGTGGATTCGATCACTGGTTTACTGTGTCCGGCAAGGAACTAATGTTTCTCGATTGGTTTGAAAGATGTGGGTCGGTTTTGACATGTTTTCTATGGTGATGAGACTTTTTTCGGCGACCTCCAGGCGAGGACTTGCCGGTCCATGATCTCTCTCTCTGTTTCTCTTCTGTCTCTCACAATCTCTCTCTCTTCACTCACAATCTTTGTTTCTCTCGTCTCCCTCGCTTAATTCTCTCTTTTCATTTGGCTCCCTCCCTCTCCCCAATTGTGTGGTGTATGTGAGAAGTTGAGAGATGTGAAGAAGATGACTTTTGATGGTATTTTCCAATGGAATATATTTGTGTGCAGGTATTTGAGAGTGATGGTTTTTTTTTGGAGAGTATGATATATGAGTGTATATATTTCCCAAAGAAATGAAAAAGAAAATCCAAGGGGACCTGTGGGGTAGGGGTCAAAGGGGATGTGGGTATATTATATGAAAATTTCCAGGAAAGTTCCCTTGTGCTTTTTTTTTTCTAGGTGTATGTATATCCATTTTTTCCTTTGTGGGCAAGAAATGTGAGGAGGGGTAGTCACATGAGTGGGGTGAGGTAGGAGGGGATTGGGTGGTGAGGTATTGTCTTTTAATTGGAGAGGTTGAGGTTAGGTATCTAGTTTTGCTTGGGTGGATTGTTGGAATATTAGAATGAGACAAAGTTTGTTATTTGGATAAAACAAAACAAAAACAAAGATAAATACATAAATAAGTAAAAGATGAGGTGGTTATTTATTTTCTTGAGAAAAATTATAAAAATGGGGTTAAATTGTGTGATATCGATAATAAGAAATATTTTTGACGGGACAGAATTATGTGTCTACACGTCTATAGACTATCGTACCCATGTGGTCAAGTTTCAGTTTCTAGATGAACCAGCTTTTGAGTGGTCCAGGAATTCGGTATCTCCCAAGAGATTTTATCTTCTATCTCAAAGTTAGAAAGCTAATATCCAAAGGTTGCATCTATCACCTAGTTAGAGTCAAAGACAGTAAGTTCGAGGCTCTAACTATTCAGTTAGTCGATATTTTTAATGAGTTTCCAAATATTTTTCTGAAAGATCTCCCAAGGGTACCTCCTGATAGAGAGATAGAATTTGGGATTGACTTTCTTCCCGATACTCAGTCTATTTCTGTTCCGTCATACCGTATGGCACCTGCAGAGCTTAAGTAGTTGAAAGAGCAACTCAAGGATCTTTTAGACAAAGGTTTCATTCGGCCCAGTATTTCTCCTTGGGGTGCGCCTGTTTTATTCGTGCGAAAGAAAGATGGTTCTTTGCGTATGTGCATTGACTATCGTTAGCTTAATAAGGTCACAGTCAAAATTAAGTATCCTCTTTTGAGAATTGATGACCTATTTGATCAGTTGCAAGGTGCAAGTTATTTCTCCAAGATAGACCTTAGATCCGGTTATCATCAACTTAAAGTGAAGGAGTGTGATATTCCAAAGACAGCCTTCCAACCCCGCTATGGTCACTTTGAGTTTCTAGTCATATCCTTCGGGCTAACCAATGCCCTAGCAGCCTTCATGGACCTCATGAATTGAGTGTTTAAGCCATATTTTGATATATTTGTCATTGTATTCATAGATGACATCCTTGTATGCTCCCGTAATGAGAATGACCATGCGAATCACCTTAGAGTTATCTTGCAAACTCTTAGAGATCACCAGTTGTTCGCTAAATTCAGTAAGTGTGAATTTTGGCTAAGGTCTGTAGCCTTTCTGGTCATATTATTTCAGTCGAAGGTATTAGAGTTGACCCCCAAAAGACAGAAGCTGTAAGAAATTATCCTATACCTATCTCTCCATCTGACATTAGAAGTTTCTTAGGTTTAGTGGGCTATTACCGCCATTTTGTTGAAGGTTTCTCTTCTATTGCGTCTCCCATGAACCGATTGACTAAAAAAAGTTAAGTTCCAGTGGTCAAATTCTTGTGAGAAGAGATTTCAGGAGTTGAAGACTCGACTTACTTCAGCCCCTGTGTTGACTTTGCATGATGGTACAAATGATTTTATGGTGTATTGTGATGCCTCTAGAATTAGTTTGGGTTATGTGTTGATGCAAAGAGGTAAGGTTATACCCTATGCCTCTAGACAGTTAAAGCCGCATGAGAAGAATTACCCAACCCATGATCTTGAGTTAGCTGCTGTGGTCTTTGCCTTGAAAATCTGTGGTGCTCATGTTGATGTGCTTACTGATCAAAAGAGCCTACAGTATGTGTTTACTCAGAGGGAGTTGAATCTTAGGCAGAGAAGGTAGTTGGAGTTGATAAAAGACTATGATATGAATGTGTTGTATCACCCGGGCAAGGCCAATATAGTGGCGGATGCCCTTAGCATATTATCTATGGGTAGTGTTGCTCATATAGAGGAAGGTAAGAAGGAGTTAGCTCGTGATGTGCATTGTCTGGCTAGATTGGGTGTTAGGTTGCTTGATTTAGCTGAGGGAAGTACTTTGGTGTAGAGTAGTTTCAAATCCTCTTTAGTTTCGGAAGTGAAGGAGAAGCAAGATAGAGATCCTAGTTTGGTCAGACTGAAAAAGGTAGTTAAGGACCAAAAGGTAGAGGTTTTCTCCCATGGGGGAGATGGCGTGTTGAGATTGCAGGGTAAATTATGTGTTCCATGTGTTGATGATTTGAGGTAGAGGATTATGGCTGAAGCACATGACGTGCAGTATTCTATTCATTTCGGCACTACCAAGATGTACCATGACTTGCGGGAAATCTATTGGTGGAATGGCATGAAGAAGGATATAGCCAAGTTTTTAGCAAAGTGTACAACGTACCAACAGGTTAAGTTAGCGCACCAAAGACTTGGTGGTGTGATGCAAGAGTTTGGTATATACACTTGGAAGTGGGTGGTAAATATGGACTTCGTAATCGTTTTGCCTCTTTCGTGTCGTCATCATGATTCTATTTGGGTTGTTGTGGATAGGATGACTAAGTTCGCATATTTTTTGTCCGTGCTCACAGCTTTTTCAGCTGAGGATTATGCTAGATTGTATATCCGGGAGTTAGTCTGGCTGCATGGAGTTCCCTCATCCATCATTTAGGATATGGGCACTCAATTTACTTCTTAGTTTTGGAGAGCGTTTCAGCAGGGTCTTGGTACCTAAGTTCTTTTGAGTTCCATTTTTCATCCGCAGACATACGGTGAGGTTGAGAGGACCATTCAGACCTAGAAGATATGTTGAGGGCGCGTGCTCTTGATTTCAAGGGTAGTTGGGATGAGCAATTGCCATTAATAGAGTTCGTCTATAACAATAGTTACCATGCTAGCATCGGGATGGCACCATTTGAGGCCTTGTATGATAAGAGATGTAGATCACCCATAGGTTGGTTTGAAGTGGGTGAAGCTACTGTGATTGGGCCTGATGCAGTGTTTGAAGCTATGGAGAAAGTTAAGTTGATTAGAGAGAGGTTAAAGACAGCTCAGAGTCATCAAAATTCATACGCCGATGTGAGGAAAAAAGATCTTGAGTTTCAAGTGGGTGATTTAGAGTACTTAAAGATTTCACCGATGAAAGGGTTGAAGAAGTTTGGTAAAAAGGGAAAGCTTAGTCCCCGTTATGGTGGCCCGTATAGAGTATTGAGCCGTGTTAGTAAGGTGGCCTATGAGGTTGAGATGCCCGCAGAGTTGTCAGCTATTCATCCTATTTTTCATGTCTCCATGCTTAAGAAGCATATTAGTGATTCCGTTGTAGTAGATCCTTCAGAGAATGCTGATATTCAGAACAGTCTTTCCTTCGATGAGATTCCTATTGAGATCCTAGATTTTCAGATCCGTAGACTAAGGAACAAAGAAGTTCTCTTGGTCAAATTTTTTTGGCAGAACTAGTCTGTTGAAGGTGCTACTTGGGAGGCAGAAGCAGACATGCGAGCCAAGTACCCGCAGCTCTTTTCCACGAGTTCAGATCAATTTGAAGGTATTATTCTTCCTTAATTCAGCCCTTCTAATCTAAAGTTCAGCTATGTATCTATTCTTGCATGAGTTCTTGCAATTTCTGAGGTATTCAAGAGTTTAGAGAGATATTGAGCTTTTTAGCAAATTTTCTTCAGCTATGTGTACTCTGTTTTTCCTGTGTTCCTAGTCCAACTAGCGACATTCGAGGATGAATATTTCCAAAGGGTAGATATTGTAAGACCCCGCAAAGTTTCCTCATAGTTTGAGCCTTAGAGCGTGTCAAGTGAAGTGTAAGTCTGGCCCTAAAAGATTAAGAAGTAACTTCCTAAGTGAGTATCGTGTTAACCATATGGAATTTCCCCAATTTTGACTTTTTCTCACATGGGAAATCTGATAAACTTTCCGTCGATATAAGATTCGTCCAAATTCGATACCCGAGTAAGAAGTTATGGATAATTTAAGTCCTAGTCGTAAAACAACATTATTTTGGTGCTTGGCTCATCGCGGAGAGGGTCTATTTGACAATTGTCAATTTCCAGTGGAACTCCGCGATAGTGGCGCATAGCGGAGGACCCCAATTTCCCAATAGTCAATTTCTAGTGTCCTGGCGCGATTGAGACGCGTCGTGCTGAAGTTCCAAGTCCCAACTAGTGGGACAACGCGATGGCTCTGCATCGCGGTGACTACCAATTTCTCATTTGTAAATTTCCAGTGAGCCACCGCGATAGTGGCGCATTGCGGTGGCCCATGAAATCAGGTTCCCATTTTAATTTTTTTCCAGCTTCATTCAGAAGTTAAAAAGGGCACTTTGGACTTTTTCCAAGCCTCTTAAACCGTGCAAACACCAAATCAAAGTCATTTACAAGCATTCTATGAAGTTTTTCTCAAGTTTTCTCTCAACAAAAACCCTAAGCATCCAAAACCTCTTCAAAGAATCTCAAGAATCCACCATAGATTTTCTAAATTGAGTTAAGATTCAAGGTTCCCAAGTCAAGGGCTTCAAGAACCCTCATTCAAGAGTACGAATTGAGTTCCAAAAGTGAGAGTTCATCCAAATATTCTAATTCAAGTTATGTGGGGTTTAGAACAAGGGTAATCCTTTCACCCTTGTGCCCAAAAGCTTATTTAAACTATAATTCTCTGCAATTTATAAGATTTTACATGAAATTGAATTGTTTTTTTTTCACCCATTATTATTGGTTGCAAGCTTTTGATGTTTTCCTTGAATTGAGAGTCTAATGGCATGATTTTTACATGTTTTCTTGAGAAAGTGCAGCTGGCTCTATACCCCATGATTTTAATCCTTGAGAAGTTAATAGTTGAAATGTTTGAAACATGAAGTATATGAGTATGTTGAGATTTTGAAATAAATTGCCGAAATTTCCAGATTTCCACATGAGCTATGAATCTGTATGCTATCTATTATGCTTTTGATGAGTTTTAACTTGAGATTGAATTATGGGTTATTAAGTCCTACTTGAGACTTGAGATTTTATGAACTCTTGTGCTATAAGCACCCATGATTTGAGTATTCTGAGATTGTTGAGAAATGTTTTGACCTAATGGTCATTGAGTTTTGAAATCTACTCTACTACATGAAATTACAAATTTGATCATTGGGTTCTTATTGAACCATGAGATTATTCTAAAGTGGATTTTTATGAGATGAGCGAGATAGACTAAAGGGAGTAGTATTTAGCACCGAGCGGGTAAGTTACTACGGTTACCCCAAAACTATGTAAGTTACTACGGTTACCCCAAAACTATGTGCCACCATAGGTTGGGCCTGAGGCCGAGTTTATGACTATCATTGGGCCTAAGTCATAGTGATATTGGGCCTGAGGCCGAGTTTGTTTAGTGATCACTGGACCTAGATTATACTCCCTGGCAAGAGTATGACGCCTCTCCCCAATGTGAGGTCTCTTCCTTAGGAGGACAAAACGTTGGACTCCATGTAGCTCACATGGTTTATGTTAGTTAAGAGAAGCTCCCTAAACTAAAGTATTTTCCATTGAGATAAGATATTTTCCTTTAAAACTAAAATACTTTCCCTTGATATGAGTATTTTTCCCTAAATCTTGAAATGAGATATTTTCCTAACGTGACCGAAATGCCTTCAAGTATGTTCCAAAGTTATATGATTTCGAATTCCAAGTATTTGTGTTCAAAAGAGTTATGAGTTCTTGAGCATTGAAGAAGTTTTACTCTCCATGAGACATATGCATGAGTTGAAAGTTAAAGTTTCCTTTAGCCTTGAGTAATGAGAATAAGAGAAGAGTTCAAATTTCAAAACTGAAAGTATAATGACTCACGAGATTGTGTTACATGTTCCATTTTACATGATTCATGAGCTTCGTATTTTATACTTATTCAAGCCATGTGAGTCATTACTTATTACATGTATGATTTGATTAAAGAGTATTGATGTTGTTTTATATAAATGCATGTACCCC
>NC_061115.1:215286349-215287541 GCF_002878395.1 Capsicum annuum | reverse complement strand
GATGAAAGTATAATGACTCACGAGATTGTGTTACATGTTCCATTTTACATGATTCATGAGCTTCGTATTTTATACTTATTCAAGCCATGTGAGTCATTACTTATTACATGTATGATTTGATTAAAGAGTATTGATGTTGTTTTATATAAATGCATGTACCCCCACATACTCAGTACATTCCCAAGTGCTGATCCACATATACGTTTATGTGCTACATTGTCTTATAATGTAGGTTCAGGCGCTCAGTCCCAACGTCGTTAGTGATTTCTGATTACATCTATCTAAATTCCTACAGTGGTGAGTCCTCATGGTTCGAGGACCTATATTCAGACATTTCCATATTTTGAGAGACTATGTTGTTATTTTCAGTTCATTTCGAGTCAGTTGGGGACCTATCCCAACGGCTCTCTAGTTCATGGATTAGTAGAGGCTTTGTCAGACTAGTTATTAGATTGTGGTTGTGTTGAGGTTTCCAGTATTGTGGTCGTTTGGACTGAGCATTTTTCTCTGTATTTCTTTTCATATGATATGACTATGCTAGTGTTTGAATTATTTCATCTAGAAATGAGTTTTATTAGTAGAAACAGGCTCAAAGGGTTAGCTTGGGGCTACTTGTAGCCTTAAGCACCGTGTGACATCCCGGGAGGCAATTTCGGGTCGTTACAGAAGGGATGGAGTTGTTTGGTTAGACAAGGGAGTGATATTCTTTTGAATTTCAACGAGAGGAAAAGAATGTTTACAAAATGAATGAGGGTCCTTTTTCTTGAATATCAACATTACAACTAATTACGATTTTCTGGAAATTTTGACAGTAATTTTGAAGTTATGAAGCGTGATTCCCTCCTTAATTTCCATTATTTTTCCTTTTTAGCACGCCATAACTGTTTTAATGAATGTATTAGATAAAATATATATTTTGTTAATAGATGTATTGGAAAAATAAAGATTCACAATTTTATAAAATTTTATTAAATGTTGAAATATAATATAATTAGGGATAAACATGTCGAAATTTATGTAAAACATCCTTTACTAATTCTTGCATATGTTCTTGGTGTGTAAATACGAAAATTTTATTTTGTATGAGATGCGTCATGTCATACTTGTATGAAAGATTTATTATTTGACATTTGGAATTTGTGGGACCCAACTTTCATTACTTTGTCATATTCTTTTCTCCATAACCATCTCC